>NC_048593.1:38062400-38199900 GCF_013265735.2 Oncorhynchus mykiss
CTCATTTTGTGGGCAGTGTGCACATAGCCTGTCTTCTCTTGAGAGCCATGTCTGCATTACGGCGGCCTTTCTCAATAGCAAGGCTATGCTCACTGTGCATAGTCAAAGCTTTCTTTAATTTTGGGTCAGTCACAGTGGTCAGGTATTCTCTCTTCATCTAATTATCTTTCCCATCCCCTCTAACTGTCTCTCTCTCCATCTAATTATCTCTCCCATCCCCTCTGTCTCTCTCTCCATCGAATTATCTCTCCCATTTCCTCTATACCTGTCTGTTTCTCCATCTAATTATCTATCCCATTCCCTCTATACCTGTCTGTTTCTCCATCTAATTATCTCTCCCATTCCCTCTATACCTGTCTGTTTCTCCATCTTATTATCTCTCCTATTCCCTCTATACCTGTCTGTTTCTCCATCTAATTATATCTTCAATTCCTTATTTTACCTGTCTGTCTCTCTAACTCCATCTAATTATCTCTCCTCTGCTCTATTGAACACATTTGCATTAATGCTCATCTGTTTATCTCTCTATGTCATCATCTCTCTCTCTCGTCCCCTCTTCCTCTCTCATCTTCTCTCTATCTCATCATCTCTCTCTCTCTTCCTCTCTCTCATCTTCTCTCTATCTCATCATCTCTCTCTCTCTAACTCAGCTTCTCTCTCTCTCTCTCTCTCTCTCTCTCTCTTCCTCTCTCTCATCATCTCTCTATCTCTAACTCAGCTTCTCTCTCTCTCTCTCTCTCTCTCTTCCTCTCTCTCATCATCTATCTCTCTCTAACTCTGCTTCTTTCTCTCTCTCTCTCTCTCTCTTTCTCTCTCTCTCTCTCTCTCTCTCTCTCTCTCTCTCTCTCTCGTCCCCTCTTCCTCTCTCATCTTCTCTCTATCTCATCATCTCTCTTTCTCTCTCTTCCTCTCTCTCATCTTCTCTCTATCTCATCATCTATCTCTCTCTAACTCAGCTTCTCTCTCTCTCTCTCTCTCTCTCTCTCTTCCTCTCTCTCATCATCTATCTCTCTCTAACTCAGCTTCTCTCTCTCTCTCTCTCTCTCTCTCTCGCTCTCTCTCTATCTCTCTTGCTACTGTATATCCAGCTGTAAATGTAAGGCATCCAATAATATGATATTGTGGAGAGTAATCCCTGGGGACGAGGTGAGGGCTTTTACCAGGACCCATAGGGCTATGTTCTAAAGTAGTTTACCAATGAGAGAACGGGGTGCCATTTGGGTTGCAGCCTGTTTTCCTACTCACTGAGTTCATCTCACATAAACCAGAGATGTCTGTTTGTCTGTGTCTTTAAGTGTGTGTGTGTCTTATCTCATCTCCTCTGGCTGAGCAGGATTATGGTTAATTACGAAGTTCTAGAATGTCAGACGCGTTGCCGGGCGATCCTAGGGCTGTCGTTATGGAATGTAAATACCAGCAACGCACACGGGAGTTCGTCAAGTATGTGTGTGTGTGTGTGTGTGTGTGTGCTCGCTTGTTTGTGTGTGTGTATGTGAGATCAAAGTGTGTGTCTCGCGGTGACAAACAATATCTTACCGCTACAATAAGCTCCTCATTCCTGAGCAGAAGTTTTAAGTTTTAAAGTTTATTCACCATGTACACAGGATACAACAAGTGTTAAAACAGCACAGTGAAATTCTTACCTTGAGAGCTCTTTCCCAACAATGCAGTGATGATAATAATGTAGATAATAAAAAATCCCAAACCATCACCCTACCACCACCATGCTTGACATGCCTGGTGAAAACCAAACATGCCTGGTGAAAACCAAACACTGCATTCTACAGTAAGAGCCTCATACCAACAGTAAAGGTGAGTAAGGTGATGGTTTGGGGATGCTTTGCTGCCTAAGCTAAGCTTGCCGATGTTGAGGGAGAGGTTGTTGTCCTGGCACCACACTGCCAGTTCTCTGACCTCCTCCCTGTAACCTGTCTCATCGTTCTCTGACCTCCTCCCTGTAACCTGTCTCATCGTTCTCTGACCTCCTCCCTGTAACCTGTCTCATCGTTCTCTGACCTCCTCCCTGTAACCTGTCTCATCGTTCTCTGACCTCCTCCCTGTAACCTGTCTCATCGTTCTCTGACCTCCTCCCTGTAACCTGTCTCATCGTTCTCTGACCTCCTCCCTGTATAATTGTTTATTCCATGTGCTGTGTTGTTGTTTGTGTCGAACTGCTTTGCTTTATCTTGGCAAGGTCGCAGTTGTAAATGAGAACTTGTTCTCAACTTGCCTACCTGGTTAAATAAAGGTGTTCTCAACTAGCCTACCTGGTTAAATATAGCTGAAATTAAAAAAATTGGCATTGGTGATCAGTCCTACCACCGTCGTGTCGTCAGCAAACATGATGATGAAGTTGGAGTCGTACTTGGCCACACAGTCGTGGGGTAAACAGGGAGTACAGGAGGGTCTAAGCACACACCCCTGTGGGACCCCAATGTTGAGGGTTAGCATGGCAGATGTGATGTTACCTACTCTCACCACCTGGGGTCAGCCTGTCAGGAAGTTCAGGATCCAGTTGCAGATGAAGGTGTTCAGTCCCAGGGTCCCGAGCTTGGTGACAAGCATGGAGGGCACTATGGTGTTAAACGCTGAGCTGTAGTTGATGAACAGCATTCTCACATAGCTATTCCTCTTGTCCAGGTCAGAGTGGGCAGTGTGTAGCGCAATTGAGGTTGCATTGTCTGTAGATCTGTTGGGGCGGTATGCAAATTGCAGTTAGTCTAAGGTGTCTGGGTGGTAGTCACTGTGGCATGAAGTCTTAGAGTTCTTGGGAACAGGAATGATGGTGGTCAGATTGAGATCCCGCATCATAGCCTCCGATTCCGATGACCATTTCTCTATGGAGTGCATCACAGGCACTTCCTGGTTGAGCTTCTGCTTGTAAACAGTAAGCAGGAGTATAGAGACATAATCTGATTTGCTGAAGTGGGGATGACGGAGGGCGGAACCACACACCTGAGGTTATGGAAGGTGAAACCAGGCCAGACGAGTCATAATATCAGAGGAGCAAACTTGAGAAGGGAGAGGATTATGAACTAATAAACACAAGTAAACACACTTTTAGATATGGATATAGGATTAATACATACAGTAACTCTCCTCTCTCACCCAGGGCACTTCAAACTAGGTGATACAACCTTGTTAACGTGGACTTTTAAAAATCACACTCCTGCTAATGTACTAGAGTAATGTGGTTATGTAGTATTATGTAACAGAGTAATGTGGTTATGTAGTAGTGTTATGAACAAGAGTAATGTGGTTATGTAGTATTATGTACCAGAGTAATGTGGTTATGTAGTATTATGTAACAGAGTAATGTGGTTATGTAGTGTTATGAACAAGAGTAATGTGGTTATGTAGCATTATGTACCAGAGTAATGTGGTTATGTCGTAGTATGTACCAGATTAATGTGGTTATGTAGTGTTATGAACAAGAGTAATGTGGTTATGTAGCATTATGTACCAGAGTAATGTGGTTATGTCGTAGTATGTACCAGATTAATGTGGTTATGTAGTATTATGAACAAGAGTAATGTGGTTATGTAGTATTATGTACCAGAGTAATGTGGTTATGTAGTAGTGTTATCAACAAGAGTAATGTGGCTATGTAGTGTTATGAACAAGAGTAATGTGGGTATGTAGTAGTGTTATCAACAAGAGTAATGTGGCTATGTAGTGTTATGAACAAGAGTAATGTGGGTATGTAGTAGTGTTATCAACAAGAGTAATGTGGCTATGTAGTGTTATGAACAAGAGTAATGTGGGTATGTAGTAGTGTTATCAACAAGAGTAATGTGGTTATGTAGTGTTATGAACAAGAGTAATGTGGTTATGTAGTAGTGGTATGAACAAGAGTAATGTGGTTATGTAGTAGTGGTATGAACAAGAGTAATGTGGTTATGTAGTATTATGTAACAGCGTAATGTGGTTATGTAGTAGTGTTATAAACAAGAGTAATGTGGTTATGTAGTAATATGTAACAGAGTAATGTGGTTATGTAGTATTATGTAACAGAGTAATATGGTTATGTAGTGTTATGTAACAGAGTAATGTGGTTATATAGTGTTATGAACAAGAGTAATGTGGTTATGTAGTATTATGTACCAGAGTAATGTGGTTATGTAGTGTTATGTAACAGAGTAATGTGGTTATGTAGTGTTATGAACAAGAGTAATGTGGTTATGTCGTATTATGTACCAGAGTAATGTGGTTATGTAGTATTATGTAACAGAGTAATGTGGTTATGTAGTAGTGTTATGTAACAGAGTAATGTGGTTATATAGTGTTATGAACAAGAGTAATGTGGTTATGTAGTATTATGTACCAGAGTAATGTGGTTATGTAGTAGTGTTATGTAACAGAGTAATGTGGTTATATAGTGTTATGAACAAGAGTAATGTGGTTATGTAGTATTATGTAACAGAGTAATGTGGTTATGTAGTAGTGTTATGAACAAGAGTAATGTGGTTATGCCGTAGTATGTACCAGAGTAATGTGGTTATGTAGTATTATGTAACAGAGTAATGTGGTTATGTAGTATTATGTAACAGAGTAATGTGGTTATGCCGTAGTATGTACCAGAGTAATATGGTTATGTAGTGTTATGTACCAGAGTAATATGGTTATGTAGTGTTATGTACCAGAGTAATATGGTTATGTAGTGTTATGTACCAGAGTAATATGGTTATGTAGTGTTATGTAACAGAGTAATGTGGTTATGTAGTGTTATGTAACAGAGTAATGTGGTTATGTAGTGTTATGTACCAGAGTAATATGGTTATGTAGTGTTATGTACCAGAGTAATATGGTTATGTAGTGTTATGTAACAGAGTAATGTGGTTATGTAGTGTTATGTAACAGAGTAATGTGGTTATGTAGTGTTATGTACCAGAGTAATGTGGTTATGTCGTGTCATGTGTTATGTGGTAGTTTCCCTACACATCCTTATTCCTTGTTGGTAGTTGTAAATAAGGCTCTTGTATTACGAAATTAATGGGTAGTAGTGTGAATGCGTGCGTATGTGTGTGTGTTTGTCCTTGTGTTTGTCTCCTTCCTCCTTTCTGCCAGAGCTCATTTAACGTTGTCCAAACATTTGTTTTTATAATCTAGCACACTTCAAAGGCCACATGGAGAGCTGTGGGCCCTACAGCATATGGCTTTAAATAAAGGAGAGAGAGCGAGAGAGAGAGAGAGAGAGAGAGAGAGAGAGAGAGAGAGAGAGAGAGAGAGAGAGAGAGAGAGAGAGAGAGAGAGAGAGAGAGAGAGCGAGAGAGAGAGCGAGAGAGAGAGCGAGAGAGAGAGCGAGAGAGAGAGAGAGAGAGAGAGAGAGAGAGAGAGAGAGAGAGAGAGAGAGAGAGAAGGGTAGTTGACATTTTCACTCCAACTAGCAGAGGGCCGGTGGGCGCAGGCTGGCAGAAGAGGAGAGAGAGAGAGAAATAAGGGCAGATAGAGGGGGAGAGAGAGATTATGAGGCAGAATGGCAGAGAGAAAGAGATGGAGGTGTAGAGAGAGGAGGGAAAGATTTTAAAAAAGGGAGAGAGAGAGGGAGTGAGGGGTAGTGAGAGAGGGAGAGGCAGTGGGAGGGATGGGTAGAGAGAGAGGGAGAGACAGAGAGAGGGAGTGAGGGGTAGAGAGAGGGAGATGCAGTGGGAGGGATGGGTAGAGAGAGCGGGAGAAGCAGAGTGGGAGAGAGGGAGAGCGCGAGTGGGAGAAAGGGTTAGAGAGAGAGAGAAAGAGAGGGCATGAGAGAGGGAAGGAGAGTGAGTGACAGAGAGGGGTAGGGAGAGAGAGAGGGAAAGAGAGTGAGCGAGGGGTAGAGAGAGAGGGAGAGGCAGTGGGAGGGATGGGTAGAGAGAGAGAGGGAGAGTGGGAGAGATGGGCAGATTGGGCGAGGAGTTTAGAGAGAGGGAAAGAGAGGGAGAGTGGAAGAGAGGGAGATGCAGAGTGGGAGAGAGGAGCAGAGTGGGAGAGAGAGGTAGAGAGAGAGGCAGAGAGGGGTAGAGAGAGAGGCAGAGTGGGAGAGAGGTGTAAAGAGAGACGGAGAGGGAGAGAGGGGTAGAGAGAGAGTGAATGAGAGGGAGAGAGGGTTAGAGAGAGAGAGTGAATGAGAGGGAGCGAGAACTTATGTTTTATATCTGTGCAGTGAAAGACACATTACTGACACAAACCTATGGTAGAGACTGGTCAAAATCACCCTTTTCTCAGTGTGTGTGTGTGTGTGTTCTTGGCACCTTACAGATGGCATTTTCACTGCCAGCTTATTGAAGCCCTCAAGAAAATACACACAAACACACTAATTACCTCTTCTGCCAGCCTGCGCCCACCGGCCCTCTGCTAGTTGGAGTGAAAATGTCAACTACCCTTTTCTCCCATCTCTCTCTCTCTCTGTCTCTCTCTCCTCTCTCTCTCTCTCTCTCTCTCTTCCACTCTCTCTCTCTCTCTCTCAATTCAATTCAATTCAATTCAAGGGGCTTTATTGGCATGGGAAACATGTGTTAACATTGTCAAAGCAAGTGATGTAGATAATATACAAAAGTGAAATAAACAATCAAAATTAACAGTAAACATTACACATACAGAGGTTTCAAAACAATAAAGATAAATGTCATATTACGTATATAGACAGTGTTGCAACGATGTACAAATGGTTAAAGGACACAAGATAAAATAAATAAGCATAAATATGGGTTGTATTTACAATGGTGTTTGTTCTTCACTGGTTGCCCTTTTCTTGTGGCAACAGGTCACAAATACTGCTGCTGTGATGGCACACTGTGGTATTTCACCCAGTAGATATGGGAGTTTATCAAAATTGGGTTTGTTTTCAAATTCTTTGTGGATCTGTGTAATCTGAGGGATATATGTCTCTCTAATATGATCATACATTGGACAGGAGGTTAGGAAGTGCAGCTCAGTTTCCACCTCATTTTGTGGGCAGTGAGCACATAGCCTGTCTTCTCTTGAGAGCCATGTCTGCATTACGGCGTCCTTTCTCAATAGCAAGGCTATGCTCACTGAGTCTGTACATAGTCAAAGCTTTCCTTAAGTTTGGATCAGTCACAAGTGGTCAGGTATTCTGCCACTGTGTACTCTCTGTTTAGGGACAAATAGCATTCTAGGTTGGTCTGTTTTTTTGTTAATTCTTTCCAATGTGTCAAGTAATTATCTTTTTGTTTTCTCATGATTTGGTTGGGTCTAATTGTGTTGCTGTCCTGGGGCTCTGTGGGGTGTGTTTGTGCTTGTGAACAGAGCCCCAGGACCAGCTTGCTTAGGGGACTCTTCTCCAGGTTCATCTCTATGTAGGTGATGGCTTTGTAATGGAAGGTTTGGGAATCACTTCCTTTTATGTGGTTGTAGAATTTAACGTCTCATTCTGGAATTTGATAATTAGCGGGTATCGGCCAAATTCTTTCTCTCTCTTTCTCTTTCTTCCTCTCAAAAGCTGTCGTGAGAGATAGTCGAGTGTGGCCTTGCTTCTGTGCATGTGTACACTTCCATCCTCTGTGTGATTACAAGTGCATGTTTCTGTATGTGTTTCTGTGTGTGTTTCTGTGTGTGTTTCTGTGTGTGTGTTTTTGTGACTGTGTGTGTGTGCATGTTTATGTGTTCATGTGTGATTGTGTGTGTGCATGTTTCGGTGTGATTGTGTGTATGACTGTGTGTGTGGTTATGTGTGATTGTGTGTGTGACTGTGTGTGTGGTTATGTGTGATTGTGTGTGTGACTGTGTGTGTGGTTATGTGTGATTGTGTGTGTGACTGTGTGTGTGGTTATGTGTGATTGTGTGTGTGCATGTTTCTGTGTGTATGTGTGATTGTGTGTGTGGTTATGTGTGATTGTGTGTGTGGTTGTGTGGAGTTAAACCTTGAGCATAAAGCCATGTTGTAGATGTAGTGTAGAGTGCTGTAGTACAGTACAAATGTTCTGCCACTGTTCTGTCTGTCCGTGACAAGGCATTTAGAGAGAGAAAAATAGTTTTATGTTTGTTTATGGACTACGGGTGGAGGAAATGGGGATGGATAGAAGGGTAGAGGATGGACAGAGTCAGGTTCCAGACAGTAATGGCCTTTCGATAAGAGAGGCACTATGACTGATGAAAGAGATCAGACACGCTCCCTTCTTTTCCTCTCCTCTCATCCCATCATCCATCCTTCTTTACCTGATGGAGAAAGCTGTGACCCCCCCACCCTACCTGTGTGTGTGCGTACGTGTGTGTTGGTGTGTGCGTGTGTGTGATTGACATTTTATTACATCAGGTTGTTGATAGAACAGGACAGTCTCTTTGGTGTCTGTGATTGATATGGTTGTTGTGACATTTGTGTGTGTGTGTGTGTGTGTGTGTGTGTGTGTGTGTGTGTGTGTGTGTGTGTGTGTGTGTGTGTGTGTGTGTGTGTGTGTGTGTGTGAAGGGAAAGCAGAGAGATGGAAAGAGATGGGTGTGAGACAGCTATCGTAATTGAACTCTGTGCCCGATGAAGCATTCAACAACTAACTAACACCGAAATAGACAGAGCGAGGGGGAGGGGTCAGAGAGAGAAAGAGCGAGAGAGAGACAGAGAGAGAGAGAGACAGAGAGAGACAGAGAGAGAAAGAGAGAGACAGAGAGAGTGGGGAGTGAGGATGACCAGAGTAAGGAGAAGGAGAGAGAAAGATAAAATGAGTTGTCATACTCTGAATCATCTTGATATGTGTGTTGTTGTTAAAGCAGGTCATGCTGTTTATGTTCTAGCAGACTCTAAAGAGACTTAGAGAAGAGCATGTATGTGGTGTGGGTGACCTCAGAGGGAATGTTCATTGCTGTCTCCATTCTAAAAAGTGTGTATGTATGAATGACGTACGATTGATGTACAAATAATCTATGTATGATCTATGATTGTTGTATGATTGATGTACGATATGAATGAGATGCATTATATAGAGGAGTAAATAGATAGTTTAAAAGTGTAAAGGATGTTACATTTACTCCTTCGACTCTCACTCTCTATCTCTCTCCTCCTGTCTTTCTATCTCCCTATCTCTCTATCTCTCTCCTCCTTCTGTTTCTATCTCTATATCCATATCCTTCTTCTATCCCTCTCTCTCCTCCTTCTATCCCTATTTCTCTCTCTCCTCTTTCTATCTCCCTATCTCCCTATCTCTCTCCTCCTATCTCTCTCCATTCCAAACTGCACATTCCAGAGAATGTGTGTGTGTACTTGTTTCCCTACATTATCAGGACCCCAATGTCCTAACATTTCACCCAAATGCTATTTGTTCAATGCTATTTTAAGCTGAAGGGTTAGGGTTTTGGGGTTAAGGGATAGGGGTAAATGAAAATTCGATTTTTAATGCTCAAACATTTTTACCCTCCAAAAAGTCCTGAAATTGAACTAAAACAGTTCTGTGTGTGTGTGTGTGTGTGTGTGTGTGTGTGTGTGTGTGTGTGTGTGTGTGTGTGTGTGTGTGTGTGTGTGTGTGTGTGTGTGTGTGTGTGTGTGTGTGTCTAAACGATGAGACCACAACAGTACCCCTCTAGACGGCTGTCTTGTTCTTTCTTTTTAACACTCAATCTAGCTGACTATTTTCAGGACCCCCCCTCCCTCCCCCTCTCTCTCTTTCTCTCAATTCAATTAAAATGGGCTTTATTCAAATCATATCAAATTGTATTGGTCACATACACATGGTTAGCAGATGTTATTGCGAGTGTAGTGAAATGCTTATGCTTCTAGATCTGACAGTGCAGCAGTATCTAACAGGTAATATCTAACAATTACACTACAAAACCTAATATCTAACAAATGAAATAACAAAACTTAATATCTAACAATTCCACAACAAAACCTAATATCTAACAATTCCACCTCAAAACCTAATATCTAACAAATTCCACAACAAAACCTAATATCTAACAATTCCACATCAAAACCTAATATCTAACAATTCCACCTCAAAACCTAATACACACAATCTAGTAAAGGAATGGTATGAGAATATATAAGTATAAAATATATGGATTAGCAGTGACAGAGCAGCCAAGATGCACTAGATAGTGAAGAATAGATAGTGAAGGATACAGTATACAGTATATACTGTACATATGAGATGAGTAATGCGAGATATGTAAACATTCTTAAAGTGGCATTATTAAACTGCCTAGTGTTCCAGTTATTAAAGTGGCACATTGGCATGGGAAACATGTTTTCATTGCAAGTGAAATTAACAATAAACAAAAGTGAGAAGACGCAAAACAATATCAGCAATTTTATTTTTGAAACGAACAGTAAACATTGCACTCACAAAGGATGGAAAAAACAACATACATTTCAAGTGTTATATTATCAGCTCTCTGTCTGTCTTTCTCTCTATGTGGGATGAGAGGCGCGAGAAAGCAGCTCATTGATGGAAGGGAGAGGTGGAGAAGTGTTCGGATTGGATGTGGGGCTACATGTTGAAATCAATTAGCCACAGAGAAAATGAGTCGCCACACAACTAACGGAAAAAATAGCAGCTTCATACTCAATTAACACATAGTAGTAGAGTGTGTCACGCCTGCTCCCGCTCCCTGGCGCTTGAGGGCGCCAGGCTGCCATCATTACATACACACCTGTCACCATCGTTACGCGCATCAGTGCTTCTTTGGACTCACCTGGAATCCATTACTTAGTTGATTGCCCCTACTGTATCTGTCTGTTCCTCAGTTTGATCCCCGTGTCAGCATTAACCTCTTATGGCTGTGATCCGCGTACAGGGATCAACATCAGGGGAAATCTCAGAGTGACAACTAAAAATACAACGTCGTAACATTAAACATTCTTGAAAATGCAAGTGTCTTACATCCTTCAAAAGATTAGGATCTTGGTAATCAAATTACGTTTTCCGATTTAAAATAGCTATTACAGAGTACAAATACCATGCTTTTGTTTGAGAAGAGCAATCAACAACAAAAACATTTTCCGCCATGACAGTTTTTACACATTCACATCTGAAGGTAAAATTATGACTTACATTCTGATATCTTGTTCTTACTTCTCTTCCTGAGGGTCCCAGTGATCAAATGAAGTGCCGTTTTCTTTGATAAAATCAATTTTTATAGCCTAAATCGAAACATTTTGTAAACCGTTTGTGCCGTGAATTCCATCTCTATCAATTTTTTTACGGAGCATCCGATGTAATTACACACGGTAAACCATCGTTTATCTAGTCATGGTTGGTTTCAGTGCTCTGGATGTTTGCAACACAGCCAAACCTCATTGGTTTTTTTTGCGGGGAGTATTGACCGAAGTGAAGTGATTTGAAGACAACGAGCAATGACTACTTTGCGCACCAATTATTTTAGCGAAGCTTCGTTGATTGACTGTATTTCTGCCCAATGACCATTGATCTTCTTGAAATCTAGCTGGGTAGATAGCCAATGAGCTGAGGTAAACGCCAGTATGTAATGGATTTGGGTTGGACCACCATTCCTTGTTTGTAATCGCACGCGTAACGAACTCCATTCTCGCCTTGACTATCAGAGAAGTTGCTGTGACGCTTGTTACGCACAGCAGTATTTTGGAAAGTTGTATTTTCAATGATTTCATTGAAGACGTCATGGCGAATAAATCAGGAAAAGCGAAGTCTAAGTATACAGATTTGCACCAGATTATAGAAGAGATTGATCGGGAAAGTGAGACAGATTTTTTGTTTGAGGAATCTTTGAGTGTGATGATTCAAACAGGAGCTGAGGAGCTGTTTCTGCAAGGACAGGACGTACTTCTGGACAGGTAAGTGCTAATGCCGTTTTATGAAATATAAATATATACAGTGGGGCAAAAAGTATTTAGTCAGTGTGTGCGTGTGTGTGTGTGTGTTGGTTTGTTGGTTTGTTTGGGTGTGTGTGTGTATGTATGTATATATATATATATATATATATATATATATATATATATATATATAGATGTATATATGTTTGTATATATATATATATATATATATATATATATATATATATATATATATGTATATATGTATGTATATATATATATTCATGTCAGACATATATATTTTCAATTTTTTTATTCAAATGGAATGGAGTAGAACAGCAAACACACACATGGCCACTGCGCCTGCTACTCCTCTCCATTTTCATATGAAATAGCCATTGGGTGCTGTTGGGGGGAGGGCAGGCCCACAACAATGGCCGGAGTTGAATGGAACAGCACTTCACCTTAGTGACTGTGCCCTCTGCTCTATCCAATATATATCTGTTTATTTTATGTGATGATAAAAGGCTCATACAGTACAAATATTATTTTTATGTTTTCTTTCACAGTGATAGCGACTCCGACTGGGAGCCCCCGGTGCCAAGCTCTCTGCTCTACCTCTGCCCCCTCTACTCCTGCCTCCAGTGGTGTTCATATGCCACAGTTCATTACTGCAGGCATGACTGTGCCTCAGGGCCAAAAGGGCACAGCATGGAGGCGTCGTTGTGTTCTGTGTCGCATGACCTGCACCACTTGTTCAGTTTGCCTCTGCTTTACATAATAAAGAGACTGCTATGGGACATGGCACAGGCAGCAACATATTGTGTAGAGGACTTCCAAAGGGTGTACTGTTTTTTTAAAATATTTATTTTCTAATATTTTTTAAAACATTTTTATTTTTTTGTGTGTTAGAATTGCTTTTTGATATGTTGTATATAGTTATTTGCACTGTTGTATATAGTTATAGGTCATTTCACCAATTCGGCCACTTTTGGGCAACTTGTGTGGGACACCTGGGTGACTTCATGCTAAATAGTAGCTCACCCATTCCGGAAGTTATCAGTCTGAAACTTTGCACACCTATAGTTGCCCTCTTGTGTTATCCATCACAATTATCTCCAGCATCATATCTGACTGTGTGGCTATTCTAGTACATGTGAAAGATGATGCTACAACAATAAAAAACAGAAAACGTATGCTCTTTCTTTCTCTTTTCTTCCACCACATCTATTTCCACAAACTTCAGAATGTATCCATTCAAAGGATACCAAGAATATGCATATCCTTGCCTCTGGGGCTGAGCTACAGGCAGTTAGATTAGGGTATGTCTTCAGGCGGAAATTGAGAACAAGGGATGCAACCATAAGAGGTTAATGTCGTTTTGTTTCCCCTGTCCAGACGCTGTCCGTGTCCTGTTTCATGTCCGTTGTTTATTAAATGTTCACTCCGTGTACTTGCTTCTCGTCTCTCAGCGTCTGTCTTCACAGTGTTTATCCAGCACAGGGAGAAAATACTATAGAAGAACAGAAATACAAGGACGTGGAGGAAGGGAGTGTGACAGAAAGTGAGCGGTCTCAATGGATAGATAAGGTTAGAGGTGGATAATGTCATGCATTAAAACCCTATAGCTTCAGGTGCATATGTTAGGGTCATAACAGTCACATACTCCCCTACAGCTAGAGAGAGAGAGAGAGAGAGGACAGCAACACAATTAGACACAACCAAATCATGAGAAAACAAAAAGATAATTACTTGACACATTGGAAAGAATCAACAAAAAACAGAGTAAACTAGAACGCTATTTGGCCCTGAACAGAGAGTACACAGTGGGAGAAGAAATGCTTTGACTATGTACAGATTCAGTGAGCATAGCCTTGCTATTGAGAAAGGACGCCATGGGTTAGGGTTAGAGGAATAGTGTATCTGGGTTAGGATACGTCTGGGTTAGTATACCCCAACCCAGATACACTATTCCTCTATCCCTTACCCAGATACACTATTCCCCTAACCCAGATACACTATTCCTCTAACTCTAACCCATATACACTATTCCTCTAACCCAGATACACTATTCCTCTAACCCAGATACACTATTCCTCTAACCCTAACCCAGATACAGTATTCCTCTAACCCTAACCCAGATACACTATTCCCCTAACCCAGATACACTATTCCTCTAACTCTAACCCAGATACACTATTTCTGTAACTCTAACCCAGATACACTATTCCTCTAACTCTAACCCAGATACACTATTCCTCTAACTCTAACCCAGATACACTATTCCTCTAACTCTAACCCAGATACACTATTCCTCTACTCTAACCCAGATACACTATTCCTCTACTCTAACCCAGATACACTATTCCTCTAACTCTAACCCAGATACACTATTCCTCTAACTCTAACCCAGATACACTATCCCCCTAACCCAGATACACTATTCCTCTACTCTAACCCAGATACACTATCCCCCTAACCCAGATACACTATTCCTCTAACCCAGATACACTATTCCTCTACTCTAACCCAGATACACTATCCCCCTAACCCAGATACACTATTCCTCTAACCCAGATACACTATTCCTCTAACTCTAACCCAGATACACTATTCCTCTAACTCTAACCCAGATACACTATCCCCCTAACCCAGATACACTATTCCTCTAACCCTAACCCAGATACACTATTCCTCTAACTCTAACCCAGATACACCATTCCTCTAACTCTAACCCAGATACACTATTCCCCTAACCCAGATACACTATTCCTCTAACCCTAACCCAGATACACTATTCCTCTAACTCTAACCCAGATACACTATTCCCCTAACCCAGATACACTATCCCTCTAACCCAGATACACTATTCCTCTAACTCTAACCCAGATACACTATCCCTCTAACCCAGATACACTATTCCTCTAACTCTAACCCAGATACACTATTCCTCTAACTCTAACCCAGATACACTATTCCTCTAACTCTAACCCAGATACACTATTCCTCTAACTCTAACCCAGATACACTATTCCTCTAACTCTAACCCAGATACACTATCCCCCTAACCCAGATACACTATTCCTCTAACCCTAACCCAGATACACTATTCCTCTAACTCTAACCCAGATACACCATTCCTCTAACTCTAACCCAGATACACTATTCCTCTAACCCTAACCCAGATACACCATTCCTCTAACTCTATCCCAGATACACTATTCCTCTAACCCAGATACACTATTCCCCTAACCCAGATACACCATTCCTCTAACTCTAACCCAGATACACTATTCCTCTAACCCAGATACACCATTCCTCTAACTCTATCCCAGATACACTATTCCCCTGACCCAGATACACTATTCCTCTAACCCTAACCCAGATACACTATTCCTCTCTCTTCGCCTTATCTATATTTCTGATGCCTTCTGCTCCAGTTCCCTCTCCCTCGTCATCTCTCATATTTTATTTATCCTTCTCCTCCCTTCTTTCCTCTTCTCCTCCTCCTAATCAGTGCACATCTCCATCTCTCCACCACTTCACCAGTCCCCTCATCTCCTCCTCCTCTCTGCTCATCTCTCCATGACACATCCCTCCTTTCCTCCTCTCATCTCTCAATCGATACATCCCTCCTCTCCTCCTCCTGTCCTCCTCCTCTCCTCTCATCTCTCCATCTCTACATCAAAGGAGGGCAAAATCGATTCCTGGCCCCAAAAAAAAGAGAAATCATCTAAAACCAGAAACATGTGTGCTTCATCCCTTCATCTCCTCCTCCTCCTCCTCTCCTCCTCCTTTTCTCCTCCTTTCCTCCTCTTCCTCCTCTCCTCCTTTCCTCCTCTCCTCCTCTCTTCCTTTCCTCCTCCTCCCATCCCCCCTCTCCTCCTTCTCTGCTCCTCCTCTCCTCCTCTCCTGCCTTGAATCATTTTCTTCTTTTTCTTTCTCCCTAATTGTAGTAATAGTGTATTACAGGTGTGTATGTGTGTTTGTGTGTTCAGCTGAAGGAAATAGCATTGATGTCCCCTAACCTTTAGAGAGAGAGAGAGAGAGAGAGAGAGAGAGAGAGAGAGAGAGAGAGAGAGAGAGAGAGAGAGAGAGAGAGAGAGAGAGAGAGAGAGAGAGAGAGAGAGAGAGAGAGAGAGAGAGAGAGAGAGAGAGAGAGAGAGAGAGAGAGAGAGAGAGTGTGTGTTCAGCTGGCGGAAATAGCATTGATTTTCTCCTATACCTTTAGAGGAAGAAGGAGTGTGTGTGTGTGTGTGTGCTCAGTGTGTTTAACAGAGGATGTATTAGTGTTATTAATGAGATTGAGGTGTGTTTGCTGTGTGCTGTGCGTGTATGTACGTGTCTGTACGTGTGTGTGTGTGCTGTGTCAGATAGTATCAGAGCAGTAATCCATGTCTTGTGAACCCACTGTTGTTTTATTAAACTGAGGACAACCAGTGTTTCGATCAAGATGTCTTTGATAACATCGCTGCTGCTACACAAATTCAATTAATTCTGACTCTCTCTTTCTCTTTGTCTCTCTCTCTCCATCTCTCTGTCCTTCTCTCTCACTATGACTATCTCCCTCCACCCCCCTATCTACGACTATCTCCCTCCACCCCTGCCTCCCTATCCATGACGATCTCCCTCCACCCCTCCCTCCATCCCTCTCTCCCCCATCTATGACTGTCGCCCGCCCTCATCCCTCCCTCCCCATCTCTGACTATCTCCCTCCATCCCTCCCTCCCCATCTATGACTATCTCCCCCTTCTGACTATCTCCCTCATCACCCCCTCCCCCTTTTATGACTATCTCCCTCCATCCATCCATCCATCCATCCCTTCCTCCCCCTCCCTCCCTCCCTCCCTCCCTCCCTCCCTCCCTCCCTCCCTCCCTCCCTCCCTCCCTCCCTCCCTCCCTCCCTCCCTATTAATATCTCCCTCCCTCCCCCTATCTACGACTATCTCTCTCCATCCCTCCATCCCCTATCTATGACTATCTCCTCCCTCCATCCCGCCCTCCCCCTATCTATGACTATCTCCCTCCCCATCTGTCTCTCCCTCTATCCCTCCCTCCCCTATCTATGACTATCTCCCTCCCTCCATCCCTCCCTCCCCATATCTATGACTATCTCTCTCTATCCCTCCCTCCCCTATCTACGACTATCTCCCTCCCTCCATCCCTCCCTTCCCATATCTATGACTATCTCTCTCTATCCCTCCCTCCCCCATCTACGACTATCTCCCTCCATCCATCTCTCCCTCCCCCTATCTACAACTCACTGCCTTCTTCTACCTCTCCCATATCCCTCACATGTTCCCCTCCTCTCATCATTTTTGCTATGTAGTGCCGAGAAAGGTTTTCTAAAAAATGAAATGATCTCTTTCCTCTCTCTCCTGTCAGGTTGTGTATGTGTGGCTGGTTGGAGCTCTCCTCCCCTGACCTAGGGACTGTATCTGCTAAACCCCCCCCCCCCCGTCCATTTTAGTTCAGTTTAGTTTAGTAGAATCCCCATTGCAGCAGCTACTCTTCAACATGTCCACAAAAAACGTAGAAATACGTGACAACGTACAGAACAGTTATAGACAAGAACAACATAAGATATTACATTAAATTATATATTGGGAGTTATATATTGGAAAAACACCAAAATAAATACTATTTACACACTATTCATGTATACGTGTTCATATTCTCATAATAAACAGTACAGTTCAATTAGATATTTTTAAAGATCAATGGCTTTTTGACTGCCTAACTGCAATGTTAATGTCATTTTTTGGGGTACTGTGAAGAAACCCGTAATGCTGTGTCTGGTGGGGTATGTACGGTGCCTTCGGCAAAGTATCCAGACCGTTTGACTTTTTCCACATTTTGTTACGTTCCCATCCTTGCTCTAAAATGTATTGAATAAAAAATGTTCTCCACAATCTACACACAATGCCCCAAAATGACAAATTGAAAACAGGTTTTTAGAATTATTTGCAAATGTATTCAAAATTTAAAACAGAAAAACATTATTTACATAAGTATTCAGACTCTTTGCTATGTGACTTGAAATTGAGCTCAGGTCCATCTTGGTTTCCATTGATCATCCTTAAGATGTTTCTACAACTTGATTGGATTCCATCTGTGGTCAATTCAATTGATTGGACATGATTTGGAAAGGCACACACCTGTCTCTCTAAGTTCCCACAGTTGGCAGTTCATGTCGGAGCAAAAACCAAGCCATGAGGTCGAAGGAATGGTCCGTAGAGCTCCGATGCAGGATTGTGTTGGAGCACAGCACTGGGGAAGGGTACCAAGACATTTTTGCAGCATTGAATGTTGACAAGAACACATTTTTAAATGGAAGAAGTTTGGAAACAGCAAGACTCTTCCAAAGAGCTGGCTGCCCTGCCAAACTGAGCAATCAGGGAGAAGGGGCTTGGTCATGGAGGAAACCTGGTACCATCCTTACGGTGAAGCATGGTGGTGGCAGCATCGTGCGTGGGGATGTTTTTCAGCAGCAGCGACTGGGAGATAGGATCGAGGCAAAGATGAACGGAGCAAAGTACAGAGGGATTATTGATGAAAACCTGCACAAGAGAGCTCAGGATCTCATTTCACCTTCCAGTTCACCTTCCAAAAGGACAACCACCTTAAGTACACAGACAAGACAATGCATAAGTGGCTTCGGGGACAAGTCTCTGAATGTCCTTGAGTGTCCCAGCCGGAGTTCAGACTTGAACCCGATTGAACATTTGGAGAGACCTGAAGATAGCTGTGCAGCATCGCTGCCCATTCAACCTGACAGAGTTTGAGAGGATCTAGTTTGATAGTTTCAAGTTCCGTTGTGAACAGTAGTGAAGAGGGCACGACAACACCTTTTCCCGATCAGGAGACTGAAAAGACTTGTCATGGGTCCCCAAATCCTCATTAGGTTCTACAGCTGCACCATCGAGAGCATCCTGACTGGTTACATCACCGACTGTGTCATGACGTTGCCCTCTTTGGGTACAACGAGCACCCCCCCCTCTCTCTGCACCATACCCCTCTCTCTCTCTCCTACACCCAGGCTGCTGTTAGGCAGGTCATAAATTCCTGGAGGAGATTCTTCCTCATGGCCAGACAGTATAGAGAGAGGGTGAGTTTTCATAGAGAGAACAAAGGAATTTCTTCCACATCACATAATTTGAGAACTGAACAATATTATGTTCTGGAGAATGTATTAACGGTCGGTGAAGTAGCAAGCTATGAACTGGTCCGTTTGGTACAATTCTTTGAAACTCATGAGAGACAATACAGCCACATTACCATAATCCTGTTTATACAATAGTCTCAATTGTGAGGCTTTCATCTAATTGTTGTATTAAATGAATGAGTAAAGATGAAACTACTTGTGAAATGATGTAATGTGATTTTAAACTGTTTAATGAAGGAAACTCCAATTCCCTTTGGAGTTTAACTAAATCATAGGCCTGCCACATGAGCACAGACATTGATCTGAGGTCATGGGACAGGCCCTTTCGGCTCTTCCGAATATAACCCCCACCTTGGGAAATTATCTTCAGACCACACTTCTCTCAATTACGAGAGGGCTAAGGTTTGAGTAAAGACCATGCTTCTCTCAATTACGAGAGGGCTAAGGTTTGAGTAAAGACCATGCTTCTCTCAATTACGAGAGGGCTAAGGTTTGAGTAGAGACCAAGCTGACCTCAATTACGAGAGGGCCAAGGTTTGAGCCCATTGCTGAATTCTTAACCATACCATGTGGATAAACTCTGAGACTATCTAACTGACAAATCTTTGATACTAATTACTAGTCTGCAGCTAGGAATTCGGTATCATTGAACGTGAAGAACGACAACCGCCGAAACATCTATTCTATAATAACATTGCGGAATGTTACTCTGAACCATCCATTGTAACCACAACAGAGAGAGAGAGAGGGCTGACAAACTCTCCAACGGAAACAAACTTTCCAAAAGAGATCACGACGGAACACTGAGCGTAAATATATATATTGATTGCAATTATTCCAGAATGAGTGAGCGTTCATGTGCAAAGGATTAGCATTTCAATTGTTGTAATTATCAACTTTGTAGTGACTTTTATCTCAGTCGACCCCCACTTCCCTTTTGTCCACCAAGCCGCCATGCCGGTTTAGCCCACTAGGGCACATTGCCCTATCATTTCCTTGTAACCATATCTACTTGTTTGTTTATGCATTTCTGTGATTATTTAGTTAGTTAATATATAACTGATTTAAGACAATTGATGTATGGATGACTCATGGTGAAGACTGGGTTCGTGCAGATAACTAACCATTTCCGACATTTGGAATGAGACTATCGTGAGGTAAAGAATCATTCATTAATTAGAATAATAATTGATCAGATATTAAAATATCTGAAAGTTATATTAGGAAAATTATAACTTTGTAATCTGAATATTTTCCTTGGTTCCCCGACTTCCTAGTTAATTACAGTTACATGATTAAGTTAGTTTAATCACGTAATAATAATTACAGAGAATTGATATAAATAAGTCTTCAGTTTAATGATGCCAAAGACACGAACTGGTATGGAAACTGCTCGGCATCTGACTGTAAGGCGCTGGAGAGTACGGCCCAGTACATCACTGGGGCCAAGCTTCATGACATCCAGGACCTATATACTAGCTGGTGTCAGAAGAAGGCCCAAAAAATCTGTCACCTAAGTCATAGACTTTTTTTCTCTGCTACCGCATGGCAAGCGGTGCCGAAACTGCAAGGACCAAAAGTTTCCCAAGCCATAAGACTGATGAACAATTAATCAAATGGCCTCCCAGACTATTTACATTGACCCCTCTCCCCCCTTTGTTTTTACACTGCTACTGTTGCTCGCTATTTATTATCTATGCATAGTCACTTTACAAATGACCTCGACTAACCTGTACCACCGCACATTGACTCGGTACCGTTCAAATCAAATCACATTTTATTTGTCACCTGCCCCGAATACAACAGTGAAATGCTTTCTTCCAAGCCCTTAACCAGCAATGCAGTTTTTAGAAAATCCCTAAAAGTAAGTAAGAGATGAGAACAACAAATAATTAAGAGCAACAGCAAATAACAATAGCGGGGCTATATACAGGGGGTATCGGTCCAGTGTCAATGTGCGGGGGCACCAGTGTTGAGGTAATTTAGGTAATTATGTTCACGTAGGTAGAGTTATTAAAGTGGCTATGCATAGATAATAACAGAGAGTAGCAGCAGCGTGGGGGGGACAATGCAAATAGTCTGGGTAGCCATTTGATTAGCTGTTTAGCAGTCTTATGGCTTGGGGATAGAAGCTGTTTAGAAGACTCTTGGATCTAGACTTGGCGCTCCAATACCACTTGCCGTGCTGTAGCAGAGAGAACAATCTATGACTAGGGTGGCTGGAGCCTTTGACAATTTTTAGGGCCTTCCTCTGACACCAGTCCTGGATGGTAGGAAGCTTGGCCCCGGTGATGTACTGGGCCATACGCACTACCCCCTCCAGTGCCTTGCGGTCGGAGGTCGAGCAGTTGACAAACCAGGCAGTGATGCAGCCCGTCAGGATGCTCTCGTTGGTGCAGCTATAAAACCTTTTGAGGATCTCAGGACCCATGCCAAATCTTTTCAGTCTCCTGGGGGGAATAGGTTTTGTTGTGCCCTCTTCACGACTGTGTGTGTGCTTGGACATGTTAGTTTGTTTGTGATGTGGACTCCAAGGAACTTGACGCTCTCATCCTACTCCACTACAGCCTCGTCGATGAGAATGGGTGCGTGCTTCGTCCTTTTCCTGTAATCCACAATATTCTCCTTTGTCTTGATCACATTGAGGGAGAGGTTGTTGTCCTTGCACCACACAGTCTGGTCTCTGACCTTCTCCCTATAGGTTTTTTCATCACTGTATAGGTTTTTTTTCATCCTATAGGTTTTCTCATTACTGTTGTGTCTTCAGCAAATTTAATGATGATGTTGGAGTCGTGCCTGGCCATGCAGTCATGAGTGAACAGGGTCCCAGGATCCTTAGCTTAGTAATGAGCTTTAGAGAGCACTATGGTGTTAAACGCTGAACTGTAGTCAATGAATAGCATTCTCACATAGGTGTTCCTTTTGTCCAGGTGGGAAAAGGCAGTGTTAAGTGCATTAGAGTTTGCATCATCTGTGGATCTGTTGGGGCGGTATGCAAATTGGAGTGGGTCTAGGTTTTCTGGGATAATGGTGTTGATCTGAGCCATGACCAGACTTTCAAAGCATTTCATGGTTACAGACGTGAGTGCTACGGGTCGGTAGTCATTTAGGCAAGTTACCTTAGTGTTCTTGGGTACAGGAACTATGGTGGTCTGCTTGAAATATGTTGGTATTACAGACTCAGACAGGGACAGGTTGAAAATATCAGTGAAGACACTTTCCAGTTGGTCAGCGCATGCTCGGAGTGCACGTCCCGGTAATCCTTCTGGCCCTGTGGCCTTGTGAATGTTGACCAGTTTAAAGGTCTTACTCACATCAGCTGCAGAGAGCATGATCACACTATTGTCCGGAACAGCTGATGCTCTCATGCATGTGTTTGAGGCAAGAGGCAAGTGTTCCTTGCCTCAAAGCGAGCAAAGAAGTGATTTAGCTCGTCTGGTAGCCTCGTGTCACTGGGCAGCTCTCGGCTGTGCTTCCCTTTGTAGTCTGTAACAGTTTGTTAGCCCTGCCACATCCGACGAGTATCGGAGCCGGTGTAGTACGATTCAATCTTAGTCCTGTATTAATGCTTTGCCTGTTTGACAGTTCGTCAGTCACCCCCTGTATATAGCCTCGTTAATTGTTATGTAAATATCTTGTGTTACTTATTTGATTTTATTAAACTTTTAGTTCACTTAGTAAATATTTTTTTAAACTCTACTTCTTGAACTGCATTGTTGGTTAAGGGCTTGTAAGTAAGCATTTCACGTTAAGGTCTACACCTGATGTATTTGGCACATCTGACAAATACAATTTGATAAAATTTAATTTTAGCACTTGGTGACCTATAGCAACACATATTCTCCAGATACTGACAGTTAGCACTTGGTGGCCTATAGCGGCACCCTAATAGAAGCGGCTTCAGATGAGGCAGGTGTACCTGTGTAACGTATGTGAAACGGCTAGCTTAGTTAGCGGTGGTACGCGCTAAATAGCGTTTCAATCGGTGACGTCACTTGCTCTGAGACCTTGAAGTAGTAGTTCCCCTTGCTCTGCAAGGGCCGCGGCTTTTGTGGAGCGATGGGTAACGATGCTTCGTGGGTGACTGTTGTTGATGTGTGCAGAGGGTCCCTGGTTCGCGCCCGGGTATGGGCGAGGGGACGGTCTAAAGTTATACTGTTACACCTGCAACCACAGCACTTCTACTTAATTTGTCCTGAGATCCTCTCTGAGCTTTACAGGAATATGGCTCTGAATATACACAACAATACCTCTTTACTTCTCTCTCTCTCTCTCCTCTCTTCCTCTTTCAGGTTGTGGTGGTGTAGGTGTCCTCCTTGTCCTATGTGGGTGGTTGAAGCTCTCCTCTCCCTGTCCCAGAGACTGTATCTGCTACACCTCTCCCAGCACCGTGTCCTGTCAGGCGCATAACTTTCTGTCTGTCCCAGAGGAGATCCCAGCCCAGAGCGAGAGGGTCTTCCTGCAGGTAAGAGCCAGTAGATTACTCAGCCTCCTGTAGTCCAGAAAATTTGGGGGGGGGGGGGGGATATTTTATGCACATTTATGCGAATGTATTTAGTTATAGTTTATAAAAATGTTAAATCATTTGATAACATGAATATTTTAAAGTTGGTTTTGTAGCTTAATTGAGTGCCTTGAACTTATTTTTGGAATAGTTTTGTCCGGAGCCATATATTTAGATACTGAATATTGTTTTCATTCTAGTCATTCATTTACATAGCATTATTGAAATATTCCCCAAGTAATGGTAATAATACACATTGTATTATGTTAGATAGAGCATTGATTCCGCCTGCACTGATCTGTCTTGTATCTCGCAAAGGGTCATGGTGATAGATCAAAGAAATCCGGCTACAACGTGCTGTCTAAAACAGTACCTAGGTGACATTGTCTGTCTAACCCATTTCTGCCTCAAAAACAGTCTGAATGTATCTCAGCTAAAACAATACGTGTCAATAATGTTGCTGTTTTTGTCGTGAGGACGTTTTGTGATTCACAGAGCAGTATTTCTGTTTGACAACAGGCACGAAAGCTAACATAAATGTGTCCAATATTAGCTTGCTAGCTGTGCCAGTCACTGAAAGGATGCTGCTAACCAACCAGCTACCTACTTAGTGCTGCACACACAATATTGGATGCTTCCTACAAAAGTTAGCTAGCAAACTACTAGTAGTGCTAAAGCTAACATTTTTTGTTTTAATGAAGCAGCTGTTCAGCCACGAGTCATTGTAGTAGCCTCACTGAGGATTTATACTATACAAGCAGCACTCGACAAGCCACGCTAGTCTCACCCTCATGTGGGTGCTAACAAGCTAGCAAACAAGCTAAGTAGTGCTACGTATCAACAGCCATTGTTAGCCAATCCAGTACTGGTTCGAAGCTATGGTGAGCTTCGATTGGTCACATGTGTCACGATATCGCATTCAGCTTTCTCCAAATTTAGTCCCACCCTGTTCAACTTCTCTCACTTTCCTTCCATTGAAAGTTGAATGGCTTTTGATATTTTACTATGCGATGCCTTCCTAGTAGAAACGGGTCATGAGGTTACTCAGCTGACCCAATGATGCAAAGATAGAAGTTAGTGATGGCTGAGGAACATGCTGACTTGCGGACTGAATATCTGATAACAGTCCACTCTGGTTTTGTCTAATAATAACAACCAATGTTCCAATCAGTCAATACCAGTTTCCAAAGAGCACCTGATCTGCCACACCCAGACCCTAAGCATCCATTGTTATTCTCTTTCCTTCCTCCATTCTTCCAGAACAACAAGATCCAGCGTCTGCTGCGAGGCCACTTCAGCCCCACCACGGCCATGCTGTGGCTTTACTCCAACAACATCTCCTATATCCAGGCCTCCACCTTTCACGGCTTTGCCCGCCTGGAGGAGCTGGACCTGGGGGACAATCGTCACCTGAGGGCCCTGGCTTCAGATACCTTCCAGGGGCTAGGCCGGCTACACGCCCTGCACCTCTACCACTGTGGTCTTCTCAGCCTGCCATCTGGGATATTCGAGGGGCTCAGCAGCCTGCAGTACCTCTATCTACAGGTAGGGGAATAGAATAGAAATTGTAGTTATATTAGATACCTATTAGATACCTACACACATCTTGGGTACAGTGAGAAGCCAGCATGTGTAGGCAACAATAATGTGGTGAACACAAGCCTCCCTGATCTCACGTCCTTCTTACAGAGTTGTATATTTGACTTATAGGCCTACAGATATTAGATCTTAATTTGACCAGTTTCGTTGCAGGAGTAAGATAATCCTGCAGCAGGAGGCTTTGATTATTCACAAAAAAGTGATTTCTAATGGAACATTTGTTTTGATAGGCTACGGTAGAGTATACTTTAGGTGTGAGATCTAGTGATAGAAATATAGCTGCGGGTTTTCAGTCAATTTATGTTACTACTAGTGAACTTTCGATTTTCCAGCCTATTCTAAAATGGATTAAATAGGTTCCTTTTTCCACGCATCAATCTACACACAATACCCCATAATGACAAAGCAAAAACAAGTTTGTAGAAATTTTTGCAAATTTGCACATTTACATAAGTATTCAGACCCTTTACTCAGTACTTTGTTGAAACACCTTTGGCATCGATCACAGCTTTGAGTCTTCTTGGGTATGACGCTACAAGCTTGGCACACCTTTATTTGGGGAGTTTCTCTCATTCTTCTCTGCAGATCCTCTCAAGCTCTGTAAGGTTGGATGGGGAGCGGTGCTGCACAGCTATTTTCAGGTCTCTCCAAAGATGTTCGATCGGGTTCAAGTCCGGGCTCTTGCTGGGCCACTCAAGGACATTCAGAGGCTTGTCACGAAGCCACTCATGCGTTGTCTTGGCAGTGTGCTTAGAGTTGTTGTCCTATTGGAAGGCGAACCTTAGCCCCAGTCAGAGGTCCTAAGCACTCTGGAGCAGGTTTTCCTCAAGGGTTTCTCTGTACTTTGCTCCGTTCATCTTTCCCTCAATCCTGACTTGTCTTCCAGTCTCTGCAATTGAAAAACATCCCCACAGCATGATGCTGCCACCACCATGCTTCACCATAGGTATGGTAGCAGGTTTCCTCCAGACAGGACGTTTGGTGTTCAGGCCAAAGAGTTTAATCTTGGTTTCATCAGACCAGAGAATCTTATTTCTCATGGTCTGAGAGTCCTTTGGGTGCCTTTTGGGAAACTCCAAGCGAGCTGTCATGTGCAGAGATGGTTGTCCTTCTTGAAGGTTCTCCCATCTCCACACAGGAAGTCTGGAGCTTTTTCAGAATGACCATCGAGTTCTTGGTTATCTCCTTGACGAATGCCCTTCTCCAATGACTGCTCAGTTTGGCCGGGCGGCCAGCTCTAAGAAGAGTCTTGCTGGTTCCAAAATTGTTCCATTGAAGAAGGATGGAGGCCACTGTGTTCTTGGGGACCTTCAATAATGCTGAACTGTTTTGGTTCCCTTCCCGAGATCTGTGCCTTGACACAATCCTGTCTTGGAGCTCTACGGACAATTCCTTTAACCTCATGGCTTTGTTTTTGCGCTAACATGCACTGTCAACTGTGGGACCTTATATAGACAGGTGTGTGCCTTTCCAAATCATGTCCAATCAATTGAATTTACCACAGGTGGACTCCAATCAAGTTGTAGAAACATCTCAAGGATGATTCATGGAAACAGGATGCACCTGAGCTCAATTTCGAGTCTCACAGCAAAGGGTCTGAATACTTATGTAAAGAAGGTATTTCTGTTTTTGCTTTTAATACATTTAGAAAAATGTATAAAAACCCTATTTTTGCATTGTTATTATGGGGTATTGTGTGTAGATTGATATGGGGGGGATAAATGTAATCCATTTTAGAATATGGCTGTAACATAACAAAATGTGGACAATGTCAAGGGGTCTGAATACTTTCCGAATGCACCGTACAGTATATCTCCGAACTTCTCTCTTCTTCCATCTCTCTCCTTCATTATCTGCCCCTCTCCCTCTATCCACTATCCCCCCTCTCCTCCCCCTCCCCAGGACAACCAGTTGGAGTTCCTGGAGGATGATCTGTTTGTTGACCTGCTGAACCTCAGCCACCTCTTCCTCCATGGCAATAGGCTATGGTCTCTCCACCAGAACACCTTCAGGTGAGACACACCTTTTTGATCGATTGATTGATTTAGCAGTGCTACATCGTCCAAAAGATCACCCTATGGATTGACTGCTGTCCCTCCAGGGGTCTGGGGGTGCTGGACCGTCTCTTGCTGCACCAGAACCGTCTGCAGTGGGTCCACCGTCTGGCCTTCCACGACCTGCATCGCCTCACCACCCTCTACCTGTTCAACAACTCTCTGACTGAGCTGTCTGGGGCCTGCCTGGCTCTGTTGCCTGCTCTAGAGTACCTCAGACTCAACGACAACCTTTGGGAGTGTGACTGCAAGGTCGGGACACAGTTCAAACACATCTCAAAACACACCTTCAAAAGACAAACCTCAAAACACACCTTCAAAACACACCTTCAAAAGACAAACCTCAAAACACACCTTCAAAACACACCTTCAAAAAACACACCTCCAACACCACACACCTCTTTCAGCTAGTCTTCCGACTCAAGCCAAATGTTCATTTAGGCCAGGTTTCACGCTTCACATTTAAAGGTGATTTTCAATTGAGCTGAATGCGATCTCTGAACAGAGAAACATTGCCTTGAAAAGGTGCATTATTACCAATGCTCAACAACACGCCTCGGATTGAATCCCGAACTAAGTGAACATTTTATTGACATCAGTGCATGACTAAGCAAAATTCGACTGAAGGCGAAGCTAAGATTTTCTCCAAAGGTGCACTGCACTATTAACAATGTGACTATGTATCCCAGGATTAATGCAATGTGTCCTTGGGAGTTGTGAAAGGCATCTCATATAAATGTGTTATTATTCTTATCATCCAGGCCCTGCCGCTGTGGGCTTGGCTGCGGAGGTTCCGGGGCTCCACGTCGTCTCTGGGTTGCGTCTCTCCTCCAGAGCTTCAGGGCCGGGACCTGAAGGAGCTGAGGAAAGAGGAACTACCCAGCTGTTCAGCAGGAGAAACCCAGGGAGGAGGTGTCATAGGCGGGGAGGCCGAGCTGGGGGAGTCCCTGAAGAAAGAGGAGGACCATCGACTCCATCACAGGAACCACAGGCACCGCCATAACCACCACCAGCACCCACACCTCCCACACGGGGATCAGCACAACGGGGACCTGTCCCCCTCGCCCCTACCCCTGCCCAGGCCGCCCAAGGGGAGCCGCAGGAACTGTACCCGCAACAGGGGGCGTAAGGGAAAGGGAGGGGGTCAGGGGGGCTTGAATGAGGTGCAGACACTGAGGGAGGGGGAGGAGAAGGACAACGCCCCTGGAGGGGGTAAACACGACCCCTCTGCCCCCACTCGCAGGAGGAACAAGTGTGTCCCTAGGACTTCAGTTGGACCGCCGAGCGGGGTCAAGAGAGCCAATAGTAATGCAGCGTCCTGCTCCACTGGGACTTTTCTCTGTGTCCTATTGGCTGGGCTGCTGTCACTCACTGCTGTGATCCTCCTCTGAGACTGAAAGGAGAGTGCTTTATATCAACCCCTACAATACAGTACACACTCCTCTGAATGTCAGACCCACTCTGGCTCCTGCACTGAGGTGTGTGTGTGTGTGTGTGTGTGTGTGTGTGTGTGTGTGTGTGTGTGTGTGTGTGTGTGTGTGTGTGTGTGTGTGTGTGTGTGTGTGTGTGTGTGTGTGTGTGTGTGTGTGTCTGTGTGTCTGTGTGTGTCTGTGTGTCTGTGTGTGTGTGTGTGTGTGTGTGTGTGTGTGTGTGTGTGTGTGTGTGTGTGCGTATGTGTGTGTTTAAATGTACTCTGTGTACCTGTAACATATGGCAGGGAAGTTCTTTGGGAGTCATAACTGAAACGTAACAGGTTATCTGTCGCTATGATGTCATAAGGGGGAGTATGATGTCATAAGGGGGAGTAACAGTCTGTCACATCCAGAGTTCTGATTGTGTGGTTGATCAAATGAACTGATGATTTAAGAATACACCTACTGCTACAGCCATATCACCTGAAAGGATACCTCAGCACAGACATATGATAAGATGACCCTGACACAGGTTGTTGCCAAACTGTATAAACATCCTTAAAAACACGAATCCACTGGCTTCTGTAATCCTGTGTTTGTAACCCATGTAAGTACAGTGTGGTTTGTGTGAACAGTCTCCATGTCTGTCTTCCCACTTTAAAACAAGCCAGAAAGAGGAGAGTGAGAATTATGGAATGAGTATATGGAACCCTAGCTGTCCAATGAAGGGTTGAGAGAATGGAAAAACTCCTGCTTTAGATGCAGTCCTCACTCTGGAGATTTCTGAACTAAATGATGGACCTGAAAGACTGAAAATGAAACACTCTGATTCTACTGAACTGCTGCTATGTCTGAGGAGAGAGAGCTCTGGAACTCTCCTCGTCATTCTGGAACCTTCAATGTTCTGAAATCTTCATGGTTCTGGAACCTTTTTCAATGTTCTGAAACCTTCATGGTTCTGGAGTCTTCTTCAGGATTTGGAACACACAAAAACATGTAATGGAGAGGTGATACAGGGACAGAGGTGACAGAGCGCCCTCAGCGCTCCTTGAGGACCGGAGAGGTAATAACACCTTCCCAGCCGAGCACAGTCCTGTCCAGTCCTACACTCGGGGCTCCATTCAATCCGTCCAGCTGAAATTCAGCGCTATATTTCGATTTAAGTTTAAAGGCAATGTTAATACATTTATGGAGACTGCATTCATGGTAAACACTGCATATGTTGTCTCAATCAGAAATGTCTTTACATTTCAAGCGTGCTATAGCGCTGAACTTCAGCGATACAGATTGATTTGAGACATCACCTACAGTACCTAGCTGTCCCCACACTGACTGACCTCCCCTGTAGTAGTGTACCACAACCCTGATCCTGGGGAGATACAACCCTGGTCCTGTGGAGATACAACCCTGGTCCTGGTTGAGCTACAACCCTGATCCTGGGGAGATACAACCCTGGTCCTGGGGAGATACAACCCTTGTCCTGGAGAGCTACAACCCTGATCCCGGGGAGATACAACCCTGGTCCTGGGGAGATACAACCCTTGTCCTGGAGAGCTACAACCCTGGTCCTGGAGAGATACAACCCTGGTCCTGGTTGAGCTACAACCCTGATCCTGGGGAGATACAACCCTGGTCCTGGGGAGATACAACCCTTGTCCTGGAGAGCTACAACCCTGGTCCTGGGGAGATACAACGCTGATCCTGGGGAGATACAACCCTGGTCCTGGGGAGATACAAATGGTATAGGTATTTGTTCTAGCCCAGCTCAAACAAACCTAATTAAACTAATCCTGTATTTCTCAATCTATTCCTGAGGGACTAACGGGGTGTGCCTGGAATGAAACTGTACACCCCCTGCTGAGAGTCTAGGACTTGGGTTGGTGGCGGCTGCAGGAGACATATTTGTACAGCTGTGAAACCTTGAGATGATGCTGTAAAATGACAGTTGTGTCCTTTCGTTCATGTGAGGTTGAATTTTGTAACCACAGAGAAACTGGCACAGTCCTGTCTGTCTGTCTGTCTGTCTGTCTGTCTGTCTGTCTGTCTGTCCTTCTGTCTGTCTGTCCTTCCCTCTGTCCCTCCAACACTCCCTCTGTCCCTCCAACACTCCCTCTGTCCCACCAACACTCCTTCCCTCTGTCCCACCAACACTCCTTCCCTCTGTCCCACCAACACTCCTTCCCTCTGTCCCACCAACACTCCTTCCCTCTGTCCCACCAACACTCCCTCTGTCCCACCAAAACTCCCTCCCTCTGTCCCACCAACACTCCTTCCCTCTGTCCCACCAACACTCCCTCTGTCCCACCAACACTCCTTCCCTCTGTCCCACCAACACTCCTTCCCTCTGTCCCACCAACACTCCCTCTGTCCCAACAACACTCCCTCCCTCTGTCCCACCAACACTCCCTCTGTCCCACCAACACTCCCTCTGTCCCACCAACACTCCTTCCCTCTGTCCCACCAACACTCCTTCCCTCTGTCCCACCAACACTCCTTCCCTCTGTCCCACCAACACTCCTTCCTTCTGTCCCACCAACACTCCTTCCCCCTGTCCCACCAACACTCCCTCTGTCCCACCAACACTCCCTCTGTCCCACCAACACTCCTTCCCTCTGTCCCACCAACACTCCTTCCCTCTGTCCCACCAACACTCCTTCCCCCTGTCCCACCAACACTCCCTCTGTCCCACCAACACTCCTTCCCTCTGTCCCACCAACACTCCTTCCCTCTGTCCCACCAACACTCCCTCTGTCCCACCAACACTCCCTCTGTCCCACCAACACTCCTTCCCTCTGTCCCACCAACACTCCCTCTGTCCCACCAACACTCCCTCTGTCCCACCAACACTCCTTCCCTCTGTCCCACCAACACTCCCTCTGTCCCACCAACACTCCCTCTGTCCCACCAACACTCACTCTGTCCCACCAACACTCCCTCTGTCCCACCAACACTCCTTCCCTCTGTCCCACCAACACTCCTTCCCTCTGTCCCACCAACACTCCTTCCCGCTGTCCCACCAACACTCCCTCTGTCCCACCAACACTCCCTCTGTCCCACCAACACTCCCTCTGTCCCACCAACACTCCCTCTGTCCCACCAACACTCCCTCTGTCCCACCAACACTCCTTCCCTCTGTCCCACCAACACTCCCTCTGTCCCACCAACACTCCCTCTGTCCCACCAATACTCCTTCCCTCTGTCCCACCAACACTCCCTCTGTCCCACCAACACTCCCTCTGTCCCACCAACACTCCCTCTGTCCCACCAACACTCCTTCTCTCTGTCCCACCAACACTCCCTCTGTCCCACCAACACTCCTTCCCTCTGTCCCACCAACACTCCTTCCCTCATTCCTTCCGTCATTCCCTCCCTCATTTCCTCCCTCATTTCCTCCCACTGTCTGACCCAGATGTTTTGTATGTGGTTATAGAATTACACCAGACTCAAAAGTTGTTTATAAACTACATTAAAAATAAGTGTCCTCATATCACTGAGGTGGACTATTTGTGTGTGTGTGTGTGTGTGTGTGTGTGTGTGTGTGTGTGTGTGTGTGTGTGTGTGTGTGTGTGTGTGTGTGTGTGTGTGTGTGTGTGTGTGTGTGTGTGTGTGTGTGTGTGTGTGTGCGCGTGTGCATGCGTGCGTGCGTGTGCGTGTGTGTGTGTGTGATTTCTGTTTTATTTAATGTTGGACTTACAGAAAGAAGACAAGAGTGAGTGATAAGTTAAAGAGGACATTGAGGAATGAGCAGAATTTAGGATAGAGTCTGAAATGTAATGAGATAAGGGAAATAACAAAGCTGAATATGCATACAGAGATAAACACACACACACACACAGGATAATTGTTTACCTCCTTCATGGCCTAGTTCTTTGCAGAAAAGCAGTGTGGGCTTGTCTTATTAACGATCCACTTGTCATGTGCCTCTCTCTCGCTCTCTCGCTAGTTACATGGAGGGAGCGAGAGATGTATAAGCAGATGGATGCAGGCCGGAGGAAGAAAATGACATGTCTGAAATAGCCGTAGTTGAGTGAATATTTATATGCACATGTTCTACTCCACAGTCAGAGGCCAAATACATATCTATGTGTGTCCCTTAGGAGCAGAGAGAGAGGGAGAGGGAGAGGGAGAGAGAGGGAGAGGGAGAGAAAGAGAGAGAGAGAGAGAGAGAGACAGAGAGAGAGAGAGAGAGCAAGCGAGAGAGACAGAGAGAGAGAGGGAGAGGGAGAGAGAGAGAGGGAGAGGGAGAGAAAGAGAGAGAGAGAGAGAGAGAGAGAGAGAGAGAGAGACAGAGAGAGAGAGAAAGAGAGAGAGAGAGAGAGAGAGACATCAATGTTCCATTGGGACGCAGGATAAAATAAAAGTTAGAGAAAGCGAGAGAGAGAGAAACATCAAGAAGAAGCTTGAAGACATGGGAGAAGTCATCTGAAATATCTTAAGCATATCCCTCTCCTCTCCCAAGGGACTGCTAAAATTAAACACACACACAGACACAAAATACGTGAAATACACGAGCGCTCAGCCACCCAGCCCCAGGTCCGAGAATTAGCATACTATTCAATAGTGAAGCGGGAGACATACAGTACCAGTCAAAAGTTTGGACACACCTACTCAATCAAGGGTTTTTCTTTATTTTTAATATTTTCTACATTGAAGAATAACAGTGAAGACATCAAAAAACAATTAAATAACGCAAATGGAATCATGTATTAACCCCAAAAAAGTGTTGAACAAATCAAAATAGATTTTAGATTTTAGATTCTTCAAAATAGCCACCCTTTGCCTTGATGACAGCTTTGCACACTCTTGACATTCTTTCAACCAGTTTCACCTGGAATGTGGAATGCTTTTCCAACAGTCTTGAAGGAGTTCCCACATAAGCTGAGCATTTGTTGGCTGATTTTCCTTCACTCTGCGGTACAACTCATCCCAAACCATCTCAATTGGGTCGTGGTCGGGTGATTGTGGAGGCCAGGTCATCTGATGCAGCACTTCATCACTCTCCTTCTTGGTTAAATAGCCATTACACAGCCTGGAGGTATGTTGGGTCATTGTCCTGTTGAAAAAGAAATGATAGTCCCACTAAGCGTAAACCAGATGGGATGGCGTATCGCTGCAGAATACTGTGGTAGCCATGCTGGTTAAGTATGCCTTGAATTCTAAATAAATCACAGACAGTGTCAGCAGCAAAGCATCCCCATACCATCACACTTCCTCCTCCATGCGTCACGGTCAGAACCACACATGTGGCGATCATCTGTTCACCTACTCTGCGTCTCACAAAGACACACCGGTTAGAACCAAAAATCTCAATTTTAGACTCATCAGACCAAAGAACAGATTTCCACCGGTCTAATGTCCATTGCTCGTGTTTCTTGGCCCAAGCAAGTCTCTTCTTCTTAGTGTCCTTTAGTAATGGTTTCTTTTCAGCAATTTAACCATGAAGGCCTGATTCACACAGTCTCCTCTGAACAGTTGATGTTGAGATGTGTCTGTTACTTGAACTCTGTGAAGCATTTACTTGGGCTGCAACTTATCCTCTGCAGCAGAGGTAACTCTGGGTCTTCCATTCCTGTGGCGGTCCTCATGAGAGCCAGATTAATCATAGCTCTTGATGGTTTTTGCGACTGCACTTGAAGGAACTTTCAAAGTTCATGAAATTTTCCGAATTGACTGACCTTCATGTCTTAAAGTATTGATGGACTGTCATTTCTCTTTGATTACTGGAGCTGTTCTTGCCATAATATGGACTTGGTCTTTTACCAAATAGGGCTGTCTTCTGTATACCACCCCCACTTTGTCACAACACAACTGATTGGCTCAGTTGACTACCTCACGAGAATGCCAAGAATGTGCAAGGCTGTCATCAAGGCAAAGGGTGGCTACTTTGAAGAATCTAAAAGATAAAGTATATTTTGATCTGTTTAACACTTTTTTGGTTACTACATGATTCCATATGTGTTATTTCATTGTATTGATGTCTTCACTATTATTCTACAATGTAGAAAATAGCAAATATAAATAAAATCACTTTTGACTGGAAATGTACTTCATGGACCACCTCACCTCCATACAGTACCTCTTAAACACACACACACACACACACACACACACACCTCACCTCCATACAGTACCTCTTAAACACACACACACACACACACACACACACACACACACCTCACCTCACCTCCATACAGTACCTCTTAAACACACACACGCACACGCACACACACACACACACACACACACACACACACACACACACACACACACACACACACACACACACACACACACCTCACCTCACCTCCATACAGTACCTCTTAAACACACACACACACACACACACACACACACACACCTCACCTCCATACAGTACCTCTTAAACACACACACACACACACACACACACACACACACACACACACACACCTATCCATATGTTACCTCTCAGTAAAGGCTATTTAACACCTGACTCCTCTCCGCTGTTCCGACATCACACTCATCACCCACAGCCCATCACCATTAAGGGATCCGGGTCAAAGGTCAGAGTGTTGTGGTGTTATGAGAGTGACGTCTCAGCATGGAGCTAAATGTCACCATGTCTCAGGTCTCCAGTCTGACCTTTGTCTGCTGCACTGTGTCTGAATGGATGGAGGATAAATTAATCAAGGAGGATTCATTTCACAATAATTCTGCCTGGTGTAAAGAGGTAAAAATGAATTGATAGTGTGTTATTAGAGCAGGGGTCTCCAACAGGTAGATTGTGAGCTACCAGTAGCTTGCTAATCAGTAATGAAAGAACATGCATTTATTTCATGTTTTCCATCGCAAACTGTCATTAACATAAAGCTCCTGGCTACGGTCCAATCAAAGGCCACATTGCCATTATCCCATCCCTGGTTAGCCAATAAAAACGTAACACACAATCTGCCAGTACATTTTCAGCAATGCTGCTCCTGTCTGTTTAGTACACACATTTGTCCATCCCTCCGTATGTTAGCGATGCTAATAACCATCTTGTGGGTAGAAAGTAAGTCTTAAATGTTAACTGCAAAGTACAGTAGGCTTTACCTGACAAAGATTTCATGATTATTTGTATAAATTGTGTGACCAGTGTTATGCAAACTCTGACATGACATTTGCTGCAGTAGTAGGCCTAACAGCAGAAACATCTCTAGACTGACACGTCTAGTGCTTAAAATGAGCAATTAAAAGGGAATTGCACTCAAATCAACATGTGTTAGTTATTTTCTGAAGTGATTTAACGATTGACATGGACATACATTTTCGTTGTTTCTCTTTGAATCTTAGTATTATAAACTGTAATTAAAAAAAATCTAAAACCAGGGAATACTAAAGATAATTTTAAGAGGCCCCCTAAAGTTTTTTTATGAACCATTATTTAACCAGGTATATTGACAGCAAGAACACAACTCTTTTACACCAAGGACCCGGGAAAGAGTTGCAGGGAAGAGGAGAAGAATGTGCCTATTTGAAAGCTCCCCAAAAATTATTAGGAGCTTGCTACTTTAAAAAAAAAAATAGCGCTCATGCTTATAAAGGTTGGAGACCCCTGTTTTAGAGAATAGTGCTATAATAGTGTTTATACATGTATCTATATCTGGATTCAGTCCGCATGACGAAGTATAGGGGAAGATCCACGTTACAGCTCGATTGAAATTTAAAGACAATGTTGTGTTTGCAGAACTGCGTTCGCGCTAAACGCTACATATGTCGACTCCATCAGAAATGATCTTTACATTTGAAAGTGTATCTTCCACTATACTTCCGTGATGAGGATGGAATCCTTGTGTGGGTACGTTTGAGAATTGTGTGGGTACGTTTGAGAATTGTGTGTGTGTGTGTGTGTGTGTGTGTGTGTGTGTGTGTGTGTGGGCGTGTAGCTCTGCGTCACTTTCAGTTAACCACCTCTATGTGTCCCACTTTAATTAAGCACAAGACTTTGGAAAAATAAAACCATGGAGTGAGAGGAAAGACATGAAGGGAGAGGTAACGAAAGAGAGAGAGAGGAGGAGAGAGAGAGAGTGTGTGTGTGTGACACGTGAGTGTCTTCTAGCATTTTCCCCTTCTTATTTACTAATTCAGTTTCCTGCCCAAGGACACTCATCTGGAGGAAACACACACCAGGATGTGGACAAAAATAAAGGGCTAGGGTTAGGGTTGAACCAGGATGTGGACATAAAGCTAGGGTTAGGGTTCGGTTGAACCAGGATGTGGACATAAAGCTAGGTTTAGGTTGAACCAGGATGTGGATATAAAGCTAGGGTTAGGCTTAGGTTGAACCAGGATGTGGACATAAAGCTAGGGTTAGGTTGAACCAGGATGTGGACATAAAGCTAGGGTTAGGGTTGAACCAGGATGTGGAGATAACGCTATGGTTAGGGTTAGGTTGAACCAGGATGTGGACATAAAGCTAGGGTTAGGTTGAACCAGGATGTGGACATAAAGCTAGGGTTAGGGTTAGGGTTCAACCAGGATGTGGACATAAAGCTAGGGTTAGGGTTGAACCAGGATGTGGACATAAAGCTAGGGTTAGGGTTGAACCAGGATGTGGACATAAAGCTAGGGTTAGGGTTGAACCAGGATGTGGACAGAAAGCTAGGGTTAGGCTTAGGATGAACCAGGATGTGGACCTAAAGCTAGGGTTAGGGTTGAACCAGGATGAGGACATCATGCTAGGGTTAGGGTTTGGGTTGAACCAGGATGTGGACATAAAGCTAGGGTTAGGGTTAGGGTTGGACCAGGATGTGGACATAAAGCTAGGGTTAGGGTTGAACCAGGATGTGGACATAAAGCTAGGGTTTGGTTGAACCAGGATGTGGACATAAAGCTAGGGTTAGGGTTGAACCAGGATGTGGACATAAAGCTAGGGTTAAACCAGGATGTGGACAGAAAGCTAGGGTTAGGTTGAACCAGGATGTGGACATGAAGCTAGGGTTAGGATTAGGTTGAACCAGGATGTGGACATAAAGCTAGGGTTAGGTTGAACCAGGATGTGGACATAAAGCTAGGGTAAGGCTTAGATTGAACCAGGATGTGGACATAAAGCTAGGGTTAGGGTTGAACCAGGATGTGGACATAAAGCTAGGGTTAGGGTTAGGGTTGAACCAGGATGTAGACATAAAGCTAGGGTTAGGGTTAGGGTTGAACCAGGATGTGGACATAATGCTAGGGTTAGGGTTTGGGTTGAACCAGGATGTGGACATAAAGCTAGGGTTAGGGTTAGGGTTGAACCAGGATGAGGACATAAAGCTAGGGTTAGGGTTGAACCAGGATGTGGACATAAAGCTAGGGTTAGGGTTAGGGTTGAACCAGGATGAGGATATAAAGCTAGGGTTAGGTTGAACCAGGATGTGGACATAAAGTTAGGGTTAGGTTGAACCAGGATGTGGACATAAAGCTAGGGTTAGGGTTAGGTTGAACCAGGATGTAGACATAAAGCTAGGGTTAGGGTTAGGGTTGAACCAGGATGAGGACATAATGTTAGGGTTAGGTTGAACCAGGATGAGGACATAAAGCTAGGGTTAGGTTGAACCAGGATGTGGACATAAAGCTAGGGTTAGGTTGAACCAGGATGTGGACATAAAGTTAGGGTTAGGTTGAACCAGGATGTGGACATAAAGCTAGGGTTAGGGTTAGGTTGAACCAGGATGTAGACATAAAGCTTGGGTTAGGTTGAACCAGGATGTGGACATAAAGTCAGGGTTAGGTTGAACCAGGATGTGGACATAAAGCTAGGGTTAGGGTTGAACCAGGATGTGGACAAAAAGCTAGGGTTAGGGTTAAACCAGGATGTGGACAAAAAGCTAGGGTTAGGGTTAAACCAGAATGTGGACATAAAGCTAGGGTTAGGTTGAACCAGGATGTGGACATAACGCTAGGGTTAGGGTTAGGTTGAACCAGGATGTGGACATAATGCTAGGGTTAGGTTGAACCAGGATGTAGACAAAAAGCTAGGGTTAGGTTGAACCAGGATGTGGACATAACGCTAGGGTTAGGGTTAGGTTGAACCAGGATGTGGACATAAAGCTAGGGTTAGGGTTAGGTTGAACCAGGATGTGGATATAAAGCTAGGGTTAGGGTTAGGTTGAACCAGGATGTGGACATAAAGCTAGGGTTAGGTTGAACCAGGATGTGGACATAAAGCTAGGGTTAGGGTTGAGCCAGGATGTGGACATAAAGCTAGGTTCAATTTGAACCAGGATGTGGACATAAAGCTAGGGTTAGGGTTGAACCAGGATGTGGACATAACGCTAGGGTTAGGTTGAACCAGGATGTGGACATAAAGCTAGGGTTAGGTTGAACCAGGATGTGGACATAAAGCTAGGGTTAGGGTTAGGTTGAACCAGGATGTGGACATACAGCTAGGGTTAGGGTTCGGTTGAACCAGGATGTGGACATAAAGCTAGGGTTAGGGTTAGGTTGAACCAGGATGTGGACATAAAGCTAGGGTTAGTGTTTAACCAGGATGTGGACATAACGCTAGGGTTAGGTTGAAGGATGTGGACATAAAGCTAGGTTTAGGTTGAACAAGGATATGGCCATAAAGCTAGGGTTGGGTTGAACCAGGATGTGGACATAACGCTAGGGTTAGGGTTGAACCAGGATGTGGACAAAAAGCTAGGGTTAGGGTTAAACCAGGATGTGGACAAAAAGCTAGGGTTAGGGTTAAACCAGAATGTGGACATAAAGCTAGGGTTAGGTTGAACCAGGATGTGGACATAACGCTAGGGTTAGGGTTAGGTTGAACCAGGATGTGGACATAATGCTAGGGTTAGGTTGAACCAGGATGTAGACAAAAAGCTAGGGTTAGGTTGAACCAGGATGTGGACATAACGCTAGGGTTAGGGTTAGGTTGAACCAGGATGTGGACATAAAGCTAGGGTTAGGGTTAGGTTGAACCAGGATGTGGATATAAAGCTAGGGTTAGGGTTAGGTTGAACCAGGATGTGGACATAAAGCTAGGGTTAGGTTGAACCAGGATGTGGACATAAAGCTAGGGTTAGGGTTGAGCCAGGATGTGGACATAAAGCTAGGTTCAATTTGAACCAGGATGTGGACATAAAGCTAGGGTTAGGGTTGAACCAGGATGTGGACATAACGCTAGGGTTAGGTTGAACCAGGATGTGGACATAACGCTAGGGTTAGGTTGAACCAGGATGTGGACATAAAGCTAGGGTTAGGGTTAGGTTGAACCAGGATGTGGACATAAAGCTAGGGTTAGGGTTCGGTTGAACCAGGATGTGGACATAAAGCTAGGGTTAGGGTTAGGTTGAACCAGGATGTGGACATAAAGCTAGGGTTAGGGTTTAACCAGGATGTGGACATAACGCTAGGGTTAGGTTGAAGGATGTGGACATAAAGCTAGGTTTAGGTTGAACAAGGATATGGCCATAAAGCTAGGGTTGGGTTGAACCAGGATGTGGACATAACGCTATGGTTAGGGTTAGGTTGAACCAGGATGTGGACAGAAAGCTAGGGTTAGGTTGAACCAGGATGTGGACATAAAGCTAGGTTTAGGTTAAACCAGGATGTGGACATAAAGCTAGGGTTAGGTTGATGCTCACATCGGCTGCGGATAGCGTGATCACACAGTTGTCTGGAACAGCTGGTGCTCTCGAGCATGCTTCAGTGTTGCTTGCCTCAAAGTGAGCATAAAAGGCATTTACCCCATCTGGTAGGCTCTCGTCACTGGGCAGCTCGCGGCTGGGTTTCCCTATTTAGTCCGTAATAGATTGCAAGCCCCTAACACATCCAACGACGGTCAGAGCCGATGTAGTAGGATTCAATCTTAGTCCTGTATTGATGTTTTGCCTGTTTGATGGTTTGACTGAGGGCATAGCGGGATTTATTTTAGTGCCCCGCTCCTTGAAAGCGTCAGCTCTAGACTTTAGCTCGGTGTGGATGTTGCCTGTAATCCATGGCTTCTGGTTGGGATATGTATGTACGGTCACTGTGGAGATGACGTCGTCGATGCACTTGATGATGAATCCGGTGCCTGAGGTGGTATAGTCCTCAATGCCATTGGATGAATCCCGTAACATATTCCAGTCTGTGTAGCAGAGCATCCGCGTCATCTGACCCCTTCCGTATTACGCGAGTCACTGGTACTTCCTGCTTTAGTTTTTGCTTGAAAGCAGGAATCAGGAGGATATAATTATGGTCAGATTTGCCAAATGGAGGGCGAGGGAGAGCTTTGTATGCGTCTTTTTTTCCCCCCTGGTTGCCAAAGTGACATGCTGGTAGAAATGAGGTAAAATGGATTTAAGTCCCTGGCCAATAGGAGCACCACTTCTGGATTAAGTGTATGGCCTTATACAGCTCATTGAGTGCGGTCTTAGTGCCAGCATCTATGAAAAATATAGATGAAAACTCTCTTGGTAGATAGTGTGGTCTACAGTTTATCATAAGGTAATCTACCACATGCAAGCAATACCTCAAGACTTCCTTAATATTAGCCATCGCACACCAACTGTTATTGACAAATAGACACACTCACCCACCCCTTGTGTTACCAGACGTAGCTGTTCTGTCATGCCGATGCACAGAAATCCCAGCCAACTCTATATTATCTTTGTCATTTTTCAGCCACGACTCTGTAAAACATAAGACATTACAGTTTTTAATGTCCCGTTGGTAGGATAGTCTTGAACAGAGATCATCCAGTTTATTTTCCAGTGATTGCACGTTGGCCAATAGAACGGATGGTAGAAGTGTGTTACCCACTCACCCCGATCTACGTCCACTGTATTTCCTTATTTTCTTCACACAAAAGACAGAGATTTGGGTTTGGTCTCAGAGAATCAGTATATCCTTCGTGTCGAACTCATTAAATAAAAAATCTTTGTCCAGTTCGAGGTGAGTAATCGCTGTTCTGATATCCAGAAGTACAAAATGTACAAAATAAGTTCCAAACAATGTGAAAACCCCCCACAAAATAGCACAGTTGGTTAGGAGCCTATAAAACGTCAGCCCTCCCCCCCGACGTCATTAAGATGACATTTCACATCAAAGACGCTGGAGCTTGGTCTGCCTGGCTTGCTCTTTGACTGAAGGTGCAGGAGCCGGCCCGGCTAGCTTGACTGACGCGGCTCACGTGACTCACGGTGCAGGGAGAGCAGTGACACACTGGTCTGGAAAGGAGGCCGTTTGTTAATGCAATATTCCCTCAGAAATTGTGTGACGTGTTTGATTGGTTCTCTCAAAAAAAATGTTTTTCTTTCTCATGGGTTGAGACCTCTCGTTGTCTGGATTTGAAAATCCAACAGTTGTAATTAAAGGGGACGGCACAGGGACTGTGTGTGGCGGTGCCTGTGGGTGTTTGAGTGAGAAAGACAGAGGAGAGCCATCCAGTAGAAGCATCGCCCCTCATTATCGACTCATTGTGGCAACACCATCAAAGAGGTCATTCCAGACTCGTAAGTCAGGAGGACGTCAAGAGTTAGGTGCTATTTAACCACTGGTCGCAATACTTTGTAAGCATGAAAAAACATATTAACTAAAATATTCTGTTCAAGATCAAAATGTTATTTATATGATTCCATCCTGACTGCTATCAACATATCCTCTGGGCAGATGTACGGTATGATGGAACTTACATTGCCGTGGTATTTATTGACACATCTTTTAGAATCAGATCACCCTGGTGATCATTATGATTGAAAATGAGCTGCGTGTTGATTGGTTGGTGGGGCAAAACACAGCAATATGGAACAGCGTATTATAACGATCAATTAGAATATCAATAGTATTTCATTCAGTCTGTTTACGAGTTGCAGCAATGTAAAAATTGACTCTTTGGATTTTGCATACTCAGAAATGGAAGGAAAACAAAACCAGTTATGGCAGCAATGTCTCTCCGCGCGTTGTACCCACAATGTCTCTCTCTCTGAGTTACAAGTATTCACTGTTCCACTTGTGTAGCTCCACTTATTTGAACTCCTCTCTGCTGAGTAGAGGCATATGAATAAATATCGTATTTGAATATCATAGTTGGGGGAAAATAAAGATTGAACTGCAGAAATTCTGTATTTTCCCAGAGCAGGCGGACAGGCGGGTGGATGGGGCGTGAGGCTGTCAACAGATTAGAGTGGGAGGAGAATGTAACACAATGAAGCCTGTCGAGTCATAGTCGTCTCACACACAGACAGACGCACACACACAGCTCAGCCTGCTCATCTCCCAAGCTGTGAGTCTGCGAGTAAGAAAGAGGAGAGTGAGAGATGGGAGAGATGGCAGAGGAAGAGATACAAAACAAAGACAGATCCTGAACCAATTTAAGCTCAGCGACCACCAATTTGCTATAGAAAAAGGGAGACAAAAAATATATGGCTACGCAAAGATGAGTGTCTATGTGGTCACCGCACGACAGGTGAGGTAGAGACAGAGATGCCCCTTTTCCATTTCTGTGAGAAAATACTCCCAAATAAGATTACTTTTTTAAAGATATTACTCACTCAATTCTCAGCTCCTGTGCATTTTACTAATAGCATAGAGCAAGGAATTATTCTGGGTCAAGGAGAAACCGCAAATATTACTGCCAGATATGTAAAGTATATGATTGGTATAGCCTGAGGGACATCCCATGACCATTAATGAATTGAAATATATAACTCATAAGTAATACATAGTGTAACGATCATCCATGACCATTAATTCATTGAAATATATAACTCATAAGTAATACATAGTGTAACGATCATCCATGACCATTAATTCATTGAAATATATAACTCATAAGTAATACATAGTGTAACGATCATCCATGACCATTAATTCATTGAAATATATAACTCATAAGTAATACATAGTGTAACGATCATCCACGAACGTGTTTATTTAGTCATTAGCCATTCTTTATTTTCAACCAAAGATTTCACAATACAACAGCGGTAGTGTTGTACTGGTATGCATGATTACATCTACTATTATTATTATTAAAATGATGTACTACTATACTGTTTTGGCAATATCTACTAATTGTATGTCGTGCCAATAAAGCAATCCAAGAGAAAGAGAGAGGAAGGTGGGGAGAAAGAGAGGGGGAGAGAGAGAGAGACTGAGACAGAGAGAGAGAGAGAGAGAGAGAGAGAGAGAGAGAGAGACATAGAGAGAGAGAGACAGTGGGGGGGGGAGAGAGACAGAGAGACAGAGAGAGAGATCGAGACAGAGAAAGAGAGAGACAGAGAGACAGAGCGACAGAGAGAGAGACCGAGACAGAGACAGAGAGACATAGAGAGAGAGAGTGACAGTGGGGGGGGGGGGGGGGGGAGAGAGAGAGACAGAGAGACAGAGAGAGAGACCGAGACAGAGAGAGACAGAGAGAGAGCTTGAGACAGAGAGAGACAGAGAGACAGAGAGATAGGAGATCAAGAGTCGTTGATGTGTTCTGAGAAGATGAGACATTGAGGATTCTAAAAAATACCGCCTTGACTACACATCCATGAGTCCAAATGTGCACTTCACATTTCCACATTTTAAAACCCATGTCATTTACAGTATCAACGATTATGATCACTATGTCTGATGTACAGTTACAAGAGGACATGGCGTCACATCCTATGTTTGTCGTATTGTAAAGAATATTAGCCATGGAACATGCACTTGTATGCACTCATGACTCCATTATTTTCCAAAATTGCAATAGTTTTGTCTGAAGTGCCTTTTGAAAACCTATCAAGATCGTATTTTACCCAAACAGATAGTTCACTAGGCAGTCCATTCGCCTATTAGCCATACTAAATCCTCCAACGTATAGGCCCCGAGTCAGCCCCTGTACATGACAGAAAATAACCCTACCAGCCTGGAACAGACACCCCTCCCCCACTGATGGATCAGAGAGAGAGAGAGAGAGAGAGGGGGGATGAGAGAGAGAGAGAGAGAGAGAGAGAGAGAGGGGGGATGAGAGAGAGAGAGAGAGAGAGAGAGAGGGGGGATGAGAGAGAGAGAGATGGGATGAGAGAGAGAGAGAGAGAGAGAGAGAGAGAGAGATGGGATGAAAGAGAGAGAGGGAGAGGAGAGAGAGAGAGAGAAAGAGAGAGAGAGAGAGATGGGATGAAAGAGAGAGAGGGAGAGGAGAGAGAGAGAGAGAAAGAGAGAGAGAGAGATGGGATGAAAGAGAGAGAGGGAGAGGAGAGAGAGAGAGAGAAAGAGAGATTGAGAGATGGGATGAAAGAGAGAGAGGGAGAGGAGAGAGAGAGAGAGAAAGACGCAGGGATGAACAAATGGATTTACATGTTTTACACCTCTCTCCCTTTCAATTCAATTCAAAAAGGGCTTTATTGGCATGGGAAATGTGTTTACATTGCCAACGCAAATGGAATAGATAACAAACAAAAAGTGAAATAAACAATCACAATGACAGTAAACATTACTGTAACGAGTGTACTGAGAGTCGGGAAGCAAGTTCAGGGAATGAGTGTTTTAATAAATACAAAACAAAACACGAAACACAAACAACGCAACGACATGAAAACAGAGTCAATAACACCTGAGGAACCAAGGGGAGTGACAGATCTAGGGAAGATAATCATCAAGGAGGTGATGGAGTCCAGGTGCGCGAGACGATGGTGACAGGTGTGCGGGACAATCAGCAGCCTGATGACCTAGAGGCTGGAGAGGGAGTATACGTGACAGTACCCACTCCCCAACGCGCGGCTCCAGCCACGTGCCGCCGTCAAAGGGGACGAACCTGGGGATCAGGAGCAGACCGATCACCCCTGCTGATGTGCGAGAACCTATTTGCCAGGTGAGGCACTGGAACCTGTAGAGTCAGCCGGGGCGTGGTAACCTGACCGATCGGTTGAGGCAGGGGAGCCTGGAGAACCAGCTAAGGCATGAAAACCTGACGAGCCGGTGGAAGCAGGGGAGCCTGGCGATCTGGCGGAGACATGAAATCCCGAAGAGCCGGCTGAGGCAGGGGAGCCTGGCGATCCGGCGGAGACATGAAATCCCGAAGAGCCGGCTGAGGCAGGGGAGCCTGGCGATCTGGCTGAGGCATGAGAGCCTGCAGAGCCGGCTGAGGCAGGGAAGCCTGGCGATCTGGTTGAGGCATGAGAGCCTGTAGAAGTTCCCGGACCCAGCGTTGTTTCTCTGACACAAAAAATGTAATTAAATACTCCCAGATGCTTCCCTTAGGTGAGGTGTTTTTCTGTAACGAGTGCACTGAGATTCAGGACGCAAGATCAGGGAGTGAGTGTTTTAATAAATAAAAGAAACACAACACACTGACATGAAAACAGAATCAATAACACCTGAGGAAATAACCAAGGGGAGTGACAGATATAGGAAGATAATCAAGGAGGGGGTGGAGTCCAGGTGAGTATCATGAGGAGCAGGTGCGCGATACAATGGTGACTGGTGTGCAGGATAATCAGCAGCCTGAAGATCTAGAGGCCGGAGAGGAAGTATACGTGACAATTACGCTAATATAGACATTTTAAATGATATATTATTGGCTATGTAAAGTGTTGTAGCAATGTGCAAATTGTTGAACTATGGAAGGTAAAATATATAAACAGATAAATACAGGTTGTATATACAATGGTGTTTGTTCTTCACTGGTTGCCCTTTTCGTGTGGCAACAGGTCACAAATCTTGCTGCTGTGGTGGCACACTGTGGTATTTCACCCAATAGAAATGGGAGTTCATCAAGATTGGATTTGTTTTTACGTTCTTTGGTTGTCTAATCTGAGAGATTTGTTTTCATATTCTTTGTGGGTCTGTGCAATCTGAGGGAAATATGTGTGTCTAAATTGGTCATACATTTGGAAATTCCAAATAGTCTTCATAATGTCCACAGAAACATGTCAAACGTTTTTTATAATCATTCCTCAGGTAGTTTTTAAAATATATATTCGATAATATATCAACCTAGTGTGTAGCTTTTTCCATAACAGCGGGAGGAACAATGGCCGTTTTACTCAATTGCGCACCAACTCACTCTGAGAGCCCCCACCTGTCCACTTACGCAATGTGATCACACTCATTTTTCAAAATAAAAGCCAAAAATAAAAGCCTGAAACTATGTCTAAAGACTGTTGACACCTTAGGAAGCCACAGAAAAAGGAATCTGGTTGATATCCCTTTAAATGAAGGACAGGCACGCATAGGAACACAGAAGTTTCAAAATAAGAGGCACTTCCTGATTGGATTATCCTCAGGCTTTCGCCTGCAATATCAGTTCTGTTATACTCACAGACAATATGTTTACAGTTTTGGAAACTTTAGATTGTTTTCTATCCTAATCTGTCAATGTTATGCATATTCTAGCATCTGGTCATGAGAAATAGGCCATTTACTTTGGGAACGTTATTTTTCCAAACATAAAAATAGTGCCCCCTAGCTTCAAGAGGTTAAACCACTCGAGTGTTGCTTTAGCAGTATTCTTAGGGTCATTGTCCTGCTGGAAGGTGAACCTCCGTCCCAGTCTCAATTCTCTGGAAGACTGAAACAGGTTTCCCTCAAGAATTTCCCTGTATTTAGTGCCATCCATCATTCCTTCAATTCTGACCAGTTTCCCAGTCCCTGCCGGTGAAAAACAGCCCCACAGCATGATGCTGCCACCACCATGCTTCAATGTTCTTCACTGGGGATGGTGTTCTCGGGGTGATGAGAGGTGTTGGGTTTGCATCAGACATATCGTTTTCCTTGATGACCAAATTTCAGTCAATTTTAGTCTCATCTGACCAGAGTACCTTCTCCAATATGTTTGGGGAGTCTCCCACATGCCTTTTGGCAAACACCAAACATGTTTGATTATTTTCTCTGGCCACTATTCCATAAAGCCCAGCTCTGTGGAGTGTATGGCTTAAAGTGGTCCTATGGACAGATACTCCAATCTCCGCTGTGGATCTTTGCAGCTCCTTTAGGGTTATCTTTGGTCTCTTTGTTGCCTCTCTGATTAATCTCCACCTTGCCTGGTCTGTGAGTTTTGGTGGTCGGCCCTCTCTTGGCAGGTTTGTTGTGATGCTATATTATTTCCATGTTTTATAATTGATTTAATGGGGCTCTGTGGGATGTTCAAAGTTTCGGGTATTATTTTATAACCCAACCCTGATTTGTACTTCTCCACAACTTTGGTGCCACTTGCTTGGTGGTGTTGCAGACTCTGGGGCCTTTCAGAACAGGTGTGTATATACTGAGATCATGTGACAGATCATGTGACACTTAGATTGCATACAGGTGGACTTTATTTAACTAATTATGTGACTTCTGAAGGTAATTGGTTGCACCAGATCTTTAGGGGCTTCATACAAAGGGGGTGAATACATAAGCACGCACTACTTTTCAATTTTTAATTTTTTAGAATTCTTTGAACAAATTTTATTTTTTCATTTCACTTCACCAATTTGGACAATTTTGTGTTTGTCCATTATATGAAATCCAAATTAAAATCCATTTCAATTGCAGGTTGTAATGTAACAAAATAGGAAACATGCCAAGGTGGGTGAATACTTTTGCAAGGCACTGTAGTCAAAGCTTTCCTTAATTTTGGGTCAGTCACAGTGGTCAGGTATTCTGCTACTGTGGCCGGTGTGTTTATGGCCAAATAATATTCCAGTGTTCTGTTTTTTTGTTGATTATTTCCAGTGTTTCAAGTAATTAAAGTTCTGTTTTCTCTCGATTTGGTTGGGTCTAATTGTGTTGCTGTCCTGGGGCTCAGTGGGGTCTGTTTGTGTTTGTGAACAGAGTCCTCGTACCAGCTGGCTGAGGGGACTTTGTTATGGAACGTTTGAGAATCCCTTCTTTTTAGGTGGTTGTAGAATTTAATTGCTATTTTTGATAATTAGTGGGAATTGTCCTCATTCTGCTCTGCATGTGTTGCTGTCCTGGGGCTTTGTGGGGTGTGTTTGTGTTTGTGAACAGAGCCCCAGGACCAGCTTGCTTAGGGGACTCTTCTCCAGGTTCATCTCTCTGTAGGTGATGGCTTTGTTATGAAAGGTTTGGGAATCACTTCCTTTTAGGTGTTTGTAGAATTGAACTGCTCTTTTCTGGATTTTGATAATTAGCGGGTATCGGCCTAATTCTGCTCTGCATGCATTATTTGGTGTTTTATGTTGTACACTGAGGATTTCTTTCAGAAATCTGCATTCAGAGTCTCAATTTGATGTCTGTCCCATTTTGTGAATTCTTGGTTGGTGAGTGGACCCCAGACCTCACAATCCCCGAGCTGACAAGGTAAAAATCTGTCGTTCTGCCCCTGAACAGACGGCATCCCCAGCCGCGCCCTCAGAGCATGCGCAGACCAGCTGGCCGGTGTGTTTACGGACATATTCAATCAATCCCTATACCAGTCTGCTGTTCCCACATGCTTCAAGAGGGCCACCATTGTTCCTGTTCCCAAGAAAGCTTAGGTAACTGAGCTAAACGACTACCGCCCCGTAGCACTCACTTCCGTCATCATGAAGTGCTTTGAGAGACTAGTCAAGGACCATATCACCTCCACCCTACCTGACACCCTAGACCCACTCCAATTTGCTTACCGCCCAAATAGGTCCACAGACGATGCAATCTCAACCACACTGCACACTGCCCTAACCCATCTGGACAAGAGGAATACCTATGTGAGAATGCTGTTCATCGACTACAGCTCGGCATTCAACACCATAGTACCCTCCAAGCTCGTCATCAAGCTCGAGACCCTGGGTCTCGACCCCGCCCTGTGCAACTGGGTACTGGACTTCCTGACGGGCCGCCCCCAGGTGGTGAGGGTAGGCAACAACATCTCCTCCCCGCTGATCCTCAACACTGGGGCCCCACAAGGGTGCGTTCTGAGCCCTCTCCTGTACTCCCTGTTCACCCACGACTGCGTGGCCACGCACGCCTCCAACTCAATCATCAAGTTTGCGGACGACACAACAGTGGTAGGCTTGATTACCAACAACGACGAGACGGCCTACAGGGAGGAGGTGAGGGCCCTCGGAGTGTGGTGTCAGGAAAATAACCTCACACTCAACGTCAACAAAACTAAGGAGATGATTGTGGACTTCAGGAAACAGCAGAGGGAACACCCCCCTATCCACATCGATGGAACAGTATTGGAGAGGGTAGCAAGTTTTAAGTTCCTCGGCATACACATCACAGACAAACTGAATTGGTCCACTCACACAGACAGCATCGTGAAGAAGGCGCAGCAGCGCCTCTTCAACCTCAGGAGGCTGAAGAAATTCGGCTTGTCACCAAAAGCACTCACAAACTTCTACAGATGCACAATCGAGAGCATCCTGGCGGGCTGCATCACCGCCTGGTATGGCAACTGCACCGCCCTCAACCGTAAGGCTCTCCAGAGGGTAGTGTGGTCTGCACAACGCATCACCGGGGGCAAACTACCTGCCCTCCAGGACACCTACACCACCCGATGTCACAGGAAGGCCATAAAGATCATCAAGGACATCAACCACCCGAGCCACTGCCTGTTCACCCCGCTATCATCCAGAAGGCGAGGTCAGTACAGGTGCATCAAAGCTGGGACCGAGAGACTGAAAAACAGCTTCTATCTCAAGGCCATCAGACTGTTAAACAGCCACCACTAACACTGAGTGACTGCTGCCAACACACTGACACTGACTCAACTCCAGCCACTTTAATAATGGGAATTGATGGGAAATGATGTAAATATATCACTAGCCACTTTAAACAATGCTACCTTATATAATGTTACTTACCCTACATTATTCATCTCATATGCATACGTATATACTGTACTCTATATCATCGACTGTCTCCTTATGTAATACATGTATCACTAGCCACTTTAAACTATGCCACTTTGTTTACATACTCATCTCATTTGTACATACTGTACTCGATACCAACTACTGTATCTTGCCTATGCTGCTCTGTACATCACTCATTCATATATCCTTATGTACATATTCTTTATCCCCTTACACTGTGTACAAGACAGTAGTTTTGGTATTGTTAGTTAGATTACTTGTTATTACTGCATTGTCGGAACTAGAAGCACAAGCATTTCGCTACACTCGCATTAACATCTGCTAACCATGTGTATGTGACAAATAAAATTTGATTTGATTTGATTTGATTTGAACAAGGCAGTTAACCCACTGTTCCTAGGCCGTCATTGTAAATAAGAATTTGTTCTTTACTGACTTGACTAGTTAAATAAAGGTTAAATAAATAGAATAAGAAAATAAAACAAACATAGAGGGCAATGGGTTCTATAACTGAGTCAAGTATTTTTTGCCACATCCTAATTGGGATGTCAAATTTTATTTTCCTTTTTATGGAGTAGAAGGCCCTTCTTCCCTTCCCTCTTAGATCGTTCACAGCTTTGTGGAAGTTACCTGCGGTGCTGATGTTTAGGCCAAGGTAAGTGCAGTTTTTTGTGTGCTCTAGGGCAACAGTGTCTACGTGTAGGTGGAATTTGTATTTATGGTCCTGGCAACTCTACCTTTTTTGTAACACCATTATTTATGTTTTATTGAGATTAACTGTCAGGGCCCAAGTCTGACAGAATCTGTGCAGAAGATCTAGGTGCTGCTGTAGGCCCTCCTTGATTGGGGACAGAAACACTAGATCATCAGCAAACAGTAAACATTTGACTTCAGATTCTAGTAGGTTGAAGCCAGGTGCTGCAGACTGTTCTAGTGCTCTCCAATTCATTGATATATGTGCTGAAGAGGGTGGGGCTCAAGCTGCATCCCTGTCTTATCCCTTAAGCCCTGAGGAAAGATAACGGTGGTTTTTTTGCCAATTTTAACACTTTTTGTTTGTGTACATGGATTATATAATGTTATGTTTTTCCCACAACACCGCTTTCCATCAATTTACATTGCAGATCCTCATGCCAGATTTAGTCAAAAGCATTTTTTGAAATTAACAAAGCATGAGAACTTTCCTTTTGTTTTGGTTTGTTTGTCAATTAGGGTGTGCAGGGTGAATACGTGGTCTGTCGTGCAGTAATTTGGTAAAAAAGACACTGAGAAACAGACGCCTCACAAGTCCTAAACTGGCAACTTCATTAAATAGTACCATCAAAACACCCGTTTCAACATCAGTCTCAACATCAACAGTGAAGAGGCTACTCCAGTATGCTGGCCTTCCAGGCAGAGTTCCTCTGTCCAGGGTCTGTGTTCTTTTGCTCATCTTAATCTTTTATTTTTATTGGCCAGTCTGAGATATGGGTTTTTCTTTGCAACTCTGTCTAGAAGGCCAGCATCACTGTTGAAGTTGAGACTGATGTTTTGCGGGTTCTATTTAATGAAGTTGCCAATTGAGGACTTGTGAGGTGTCTGTTCCTCAAACTAGACACTCTGTCCTTGTCCGCTTGCTCCTCTATCTATTCTGGTTAGAGTCAGTTTGCGCTGTTCTGTGAAGGAAGTAGTACACAGCGTTGTACGAGATCTTCAGTTTCTTGGAAATTTCTCGCATGGAATAGCCTTCATTTCTCAGAACAAGAATTGACTGACGAGTTTCAGAAGAAAGGTCTTTGTTTCTGTACATTTTGAGCCTGTTATCGAACCCACAAATGCTACTGCTCCAGGTACTCAACTAATCTAAAGAAGGCCGGTTTTATTGCTTCTTTAGTCAGAACAGAACAGTTTTCAGCTGTCCTAACATAATAGCAAAATTATGTAATGATACATTTTTGTTTTAAAATGATGAACTTGGATTAGCTAACACAACTTGCCATTGGAACATAGGAGTGATGGTGGCTGATAATGGGCCTCTGTACGCCTATGTAGATATTCCATAAACAGTCAGCCATTTCCAGCTACAATATTCATTTACAACATTAACAATATCTACACTGTATTTCTGATCAATTTGATGTTATTTTAAATGGACAAAACATCTGCTTATCTTTCAAAAACAAGAACATTTTTAAGTGACCCCAAACTTTCGAACAGTAGTGTAGATAATAACAGAGAGTAGCAACAGCGTAGAAGGGGGGGAATTCAAATAGTCTGGGTAGCCATTTGATTAGATGTTCAATAGTCTTATGGCCTGGGGATAAAAGCTGTTTAGAAGCCATTTGGACCTAGGCTCTGGTACCGCTTGCCATGCAGTAGCAGAGAGAACAATCTATGACTAGGGTGGATGGATTCTTTGATTCTTTGATTGGGTATGCCCGCACAATTTGATGATCTGTTACAAAACAGCAATAAAGTAAATATTCACCTATTGCCATTGATTAGTCATTAATTGAAGCGTCTAGCTGACTAATTTAGCTTTTTTGTATCCTGAAAAGTCGGGACCACTGAAATGGGTCTGAAAATGTCCCGGGATAAATGAGATGGTCACTCTAACACACATGGTCAACTTACTTATCTGGGCTACAATGTGGATGATCGTGACAAAGGACATAATTGTGGACTACAGGAAAAGGAGGGCCGAGCATTCCCCCATTCTCATTGATGGGGCTGTAGTGGAGCAGGTTGAGAGCTTAAAGTTCCTTGCTGTCCACATCACCAACGAACTGCCATGGTCCAAACATACCAAGACAGTCGTGCACTCCACGGCAACGCCTATTCTCAAAAGGTTCTACAGCTGCACCTTCGAGAGCATCCTGACTGGTTGCATCACCACCTGGTATGGCGCCAGCTCGGCCTCCAACAGCAAGGCAATACAGAGGGCAGTGCGTATGGCCAGTAGATCACAACCATAACTCCCCCTCCTCAAAGTTGGACTTTTGCTACATTTAGGGAGCTAACGTCTCATTCAGGGGAGCTTAACCCCTCCTGGCTCCCATGTAATTCGAATTTGTCCCCACTTTTGTGGATTGGGGTTATCATTCCTTTGTTCCAAGTATTGGGCAAGATGCCAGTGCTGAGGAGGATATTATTTGATTATTTTGTTTTTTTAAATTATAATTAAAGGATACCATCAACACCACAGGCCTTTTTGGGTTAAAGAGTTTGTATTTTGTCCTGTAGTTCATTAAAATGTAAATAGAGAATCCAGTGGATACTGGTTGCTCTTTAGTAGCTGAAGATTTTTTATTGATCATGTACATATTTTTGCTGTTTGTTATTTGTTACATGTCCAACAAGATTGGAGAAGTGGTTTATCCATACATCTCCCTTTTGAATAGATAACTCTTTCAAATCACATCAAATCAAATGTATTTGTATAGCCCTTATCCAGTCTAAAACCGTAACAAACAGCAAGCAATGCAGGTGTAGAAGTACAGTGGCTAGGAAAAACTCCCTAGAAAGGCCAAAACCTAGGAAGAAACCTAGAGAGGAACCAGGCTATGAGGGGTGGCCAGTCCTCTTCTGGCTGTGCCGGGTGGAGATTATAACAGAACATGGCCAAGATGTTCAAATGTTCATAAATGACCAGCATGGTCAAATAATAATAATCACAGTAGTTGTCGAGGGTGCAACAGGTTAGCACCTCAGGAGTAAGTGTCAGTTGGCTTTTCATAGCCGATCATTGAGAGTATCTCTACTGCTCCTGCTGTCTCTAGAGAGTGGGAAACAGCAGGTGCGGTAGAGAGAGAGCGAGAGTTGAAAACAGCAGGTCTGGGACAGGTAGCACGTCCGGTGAACATATCAGGGTTCCATAGCCGAAGTCAGAACAGTTGAAACTGGAGCAGCAGCACGGCCAGGTGGACTGGGGACACCAAGGAGTCATCACGCCAGGTAGTCCTGAGGCATGGTCCTAGGGCTCAGGTCCTCCGAGAGAGAGAAAGAGAGAATTAGAGAGAGCATACTTAAATTCACAAAGGACACCGGATAAGACAGGAGAAATACTCCAGATATAACAGACCCTAGCCCCCGACACATAAACCACTGCAGCATAAATACTGGAGGGTGAGACAGGAGGGGTCGGGAGACACTGTGGCCCCATCTGACGATATCCCCGGACAGGGCCAAACAGGCAGGATATAACCCCACCCACTTTGCCAAAGCACAACCCCCACACCACTAGATGGAAAGGTCCAACCACCACGTGAGACAAAACCGAGTATAGCCTTTGTGCTGTTGTTTGTTAAGTGTGTTCCAATTTTCCCAGAAATGCTTAGATTTTTTGGATTCTTCAATTACATTGACCTGATTTCTGTCGTGCTGTTCCTTCTTTTTCCATAGTGTATTTCTGTATTGTGTTAGTGATTTACCATAGTGAAGGCGTAGGCTCAGATTTTCTCTGTCTTTTTGTTTTTGGTTGGATAGGTTCCTCAATTCCTTTGTTAGGTTTTTGCATTCTTCATCAAACCATTTAGCATTGTTGTTCATTTTCTTAGGCTGTCTGGTTGAAATGTTTAGATTTGATGGGGAAGCTGAGAGGTCAAATATACTCTTTAGGCTTTCTAATTCCAAGTTTACATCTTTGCTATTGCAGTGAAACATTTTGTCCAGGAAATTGTCTAAAAGGGATTGAATGTGTTGTTGGCTAATAGTTTTCTGGCAGGTTTCTACACTACTTCCCTTCCATCTACAGCATTTCTTAATATTATTCAGTTCCTTTGGCTTTGATGCCTCATGGTTGAGTATCGCTCTGTTCAAGTAGACTGTGATTTACATGTGATCTGATAGGGGTTTTAGTGGACTGACTGAACGCTCTGAGATACTCTGGGTTGAGGTCAGTGATAAAGTAGTCTACAGTACTACTGTCAAGAGATGAGTTGTAGGTGCACTTATCATAGGAGTCCCCTTGAAGCCTTCCATTGACTATGTACATACCCAGCGTGCGACAGAGCTGCAGCAGTTGTGACCAGTTTTTGTTTGTTGTTTTGTTGTAGTTGTGCCTAGGGGGGGCATATGGGGCGGCAGGGTAGCTTAGTGGTTAGAGCGTTGGACTAGTAACTGAAAAGGTTGCAAGTTCAAATCCCTGAGCTGACAAGGTACAAATCTGTCGTTCTGCCCCTGAACAGGTAGTTATCCCACTGTTCCTAGGCTGTCATTAAAAATAAGAATTTGTTCTTAACTGACTTGCCTAGTTAAATAAAGGTATAAAATATGGGGGAGGGAATGCTGTCACCTCCAGGTAGGTGTTTGTGTGCTGAAGGTGTCTAGTTCTGGCATTTAAGTCGCCACAGACTAGTACCTGGGTCTGGACATTATTATTTATTTATTTATTTCACCTTTATTTAACCAGGTAGGCAAGTTGAGAACAAGTTCTCATTTACAATTGCGACCTGGCCAAGATAAAGCAAAGCAGTTCGACACATACAACGACACAGAGTTACACATGGAGTAAAACAAACATACAGTCAATAATACAGTATAAACAAGTCTATATACGATGTGAGCAAATGAGGTGAGATAAGGGAGGTAAAGTTAAAAAGGCCATGGTGGCAAAGTAAATACAATATAACAAGGGGAGGGGTCGACTGGTTGGGGTGGGGGTGGTGATGTGGCTGGTGGTTCTGTGTGCTGGCTGTAGGTCCTCATGGTGTAGATCCTCTTGATGCAAGTATTGCAGTTCTGGGAGAGTGTCTTCCTGGTCTGGGCAGGATGTTCTGTTGCTCCTGTGTGACGTGCTGGGGCTACAGTTGAGAGTGACGTCCTTCAGGGTCCTGACAAAAGTGGGGACTGCTGCCTTGAAGAGCCTTTACGACCAGGTCCACCTCTACAAGTCCAGGGTGGAGTGGTGGGCCAAGTAAACAATTGGTTTTGAGGCACAGTCACGGGAAATACTTGCTTTTACCCACTGTATGGTAGCAAGGTGAAAGTATTTTATTGGTAGCAGGGTGGAGATGACCACTTTGGGGAAAGTGAAAGAAGGTTTTTCAATCACTCCTTTGAGTGCTGTGGCCACCCTTTCTTGATGGGCACTCAGGTCATTTGTGCCCGTGTGAATTATGATGTGGATACTCTCGCTCACTCTCTCTCTGTCTCTCTCTTTCTTTGTCTCTCAACCCCCCTCTCTTTCTCTCTCTATGTCTCCATTTCGTCTTCTAGAATCCCTCACTCTCTCTCTATGTCTCCATTTCGTCTTCTAGAATCCCTCACTCTCTCTTTCTCTCTCGTTCTCTCGCTCTTCCACCAGTCTATGAAAGACTCTCTTCACAAGCTCATTTTCTCCCTTTATTTTACGTCACTATATCTGTCTGTCTGATATTGACAAAGTTCTCCATGTCTCTCTCTCTCTCTCCCAATCTTCATCTCACCCCCCCCCCCCCCCTCCCCCCTCCCCCTGGTGGTGCCAGATTGTTTACTGCAGATCAACACAGATGACCATTCTCACACACACTGCAAGACTCTACAAACACACACAGATGCCTTGGAGGGTGCCAAACACACACACACACACACACACACACACACTCCTCCAGACTAAAATGCACAACCCAGTTAACACCACCACCTGTGCTCTGCCTAAGCAGTAAACATCACAACCCTGACAAAAGCCTAAGATACCCCATTTAGCCTGTACAGCCCAAGACACAACCATTTAACCTTTACAGACTAAGACACCCCATTTAACCTGACACAGCCTAAGACACCCCATTTAGCCTGTACAGCCTAATACCATTTCACATTGACAAGGTCGTAGGTCCAAATCTGAGGACATGAACGCAGTCGAACTGGCCAACTCAGCTCAATCAGCCCATAACACGACCATTCTGCAGAGCTGTTAGTCTGTAAAGACTAGCCGGAGTTGTATCGAAAACACGTCGTTAACACAACTAATTCAAACAAAACTCAAATCAGAACTTGATTCCGTCTCCATCTCCTCATTAAAATGAACTAGGTTCTTGTGTGCTGTCCTCACTTCATTAATGTGCATGCGTGCGCGTGTGTGTGTGTGTGTGTGTGTGTGTGTAGAAGCCTAAACAAACATATAGCCTAGCTGTTCTGTACTAATGGCTGCCAAAACGAGAGGCTCCATCTGTCCCGTCTGGTTCCTTCGTCACTCTACCTTCCTCCTGCCTGTCCTCCTTATCAACTCTTTATTGTTGTTTACCTTTTTGTTGTTGTTTACAGAATGTTGGAAAGGTTTTTTACAGAAAACAGCAGTGTCCTGTGTTACATACCAAGCCTTATCTAGACCATTACCATGCTCTTCAGTTAGATACCACTTCAAAGCAATTTAATTACAGTTGAAGTCAGAAGTTAACAGAAGTTTAAATACACTTAGGTTGGAGTCATTAAAACTCGTTTTTCAACCACTCCACAAATTTCTTGTTAAACAAACTATAGTTTTGGCAAGTCGGTTAAGACATCTACTTTGTGCATGACACAAATAATTTTTCCAACAATTGTTTACAGACAGATTATGTCACTTATAATTCACTTTATGACAATTCCAGTGGGTCAGAAGGTTACATACTGTGCCTTTAAACAGCTTGGAAAATTCCAGAAAATGATCTCATGGCTTTAGAAGCTTCTGATAGGCTAATTGACATATTTTTTTGTCAATTGGAGGTGTACCTGTGGATGTATTTCAAGGCCTACCTTCAGTGCCTCTTTGCTTGACATCATGGGAAAATCAGAAGAAATCAGCCAAGACCTCCACAAATCTGGTTCATCCTTGGGAGCAATTTCCAAGTGCCTGAAGGTACCACGTTCATCTGTACAAACAATAGTAAGCAAGTATAAACTTCATGGGACCACGCAGCTGTCATACCGCTCAGGAAGGAGACGCGTTCTGTCTCCTAGAGATGAACGTACTTTGGTACGAAAAGTGGAAATCAATCCCAGAACAACAGCAAATGACCTTTTGAAGATGCTGGAGGAAACAGGTACAAAAGTATCTATATCCACATTAAAACGAGTCCTATATTGACATAACCTGAAAGGCCGCTCAGCAAGGAAGAAGCTACTGCTCCAAAACCACCATAAAATAGCCAGACTATGGTTTGCAACTACACATGGGGACAAAGATCTTACTTTTTGGAAAAATGTCTTCTGGTCTGATGAACAAAAAAAAAGTACTGTTTGGCCATAATGACCATCGTTATGTTTGGAAGAAAAAGGGGGAGCTTGCAAGCCGAAGAACATCATCAAAACCGTGACGCACTGGGGTGACATCATCATGTTGTGGGGGTGCTTTGCTGCAGGAGGGGCTGGTGCACTTCACAAAATAGATGGCATCAGAAAATTATATGAATATATCAAAGCAACATCTCAAGACATCAAACAGGAAGTTCAAGCTTGGTCACAAATGGGTCTTCCAAATGAACAATGACCCCAAGCATACTTCAAAAGTTGTGAGAAAATGGCTTAAGGACAACAAAGTCAAGGTATTGGAGTGGCCATCACAAGTTCTGACCTCAATTCTATAGAACATTTTTGGGCAGAACCGAAAAAGCGTGTACGAGCAAGGAGGCCTACAAACCTGACTCAGTTACACCAGCTCTGTCAGGAGGAATGGGACAAAATTCACCCAACTTATTGTGGGAAGCTTGTGGAAGGCTACCCAAAATGTTTGACCGAAGTTAAACAATGTAAATGCAATGCTACCTAATACTAATTGAGTGTATGTAAACGTATGACCCACTGAGAATGTGATGAAAGAAATTAAATCAGAAATAAATAATTCTCTCTACCATTATTCTGATATTACACATTCTTAAAATAAAGTGATGATTCTAACTGACCTAAGACAGGAAAGTTGTACTATTTTTAAATGTCAGGAATTGTGACAAACTGAGTTGAAATGTATTTGGCTAAGGTATATGTACATTTCCGACTTCAACTTTATATACCATTTGAAAGCAATTTAATTAGATACCATTTGAAAGCAATTGAATGAAATACCATTTGAAAGCAATTGAATGAAATACCATTTGAAAGAAATTGAATGAAATACCATTTGAAAGCAATTGACATTAACATGTGATTGTTTTGTGATGATTAGATTAGATGCCTCCGTAATGTATGGCCACCATTTTGCGAGCACCGACCCAAATCTGCTATTTTGTTTTGATTCTTTTGACATTTATTTTTAACATATTTTCAGCAAATGTATCCGCTATCATTTCTTATAACCGACAACAACTTTTGAACATGAGATTGGCAGTTAGTTACCTCAATATTAGCTTCAACTTTGACTCATTAGCCCTGGGATCTTTCTGTCATTCTGAACCAATTTTTGGGGTATGGAAGAGGAAACGCTGGCTTTACACAGGCAGGAAAAGGAGAGTCCAGGTGAGATTAAGGCGAAGGGAAAACCGGCCCTGATCACCACCTAGGGCTGTGGCGGTCAAGACATTTTGTCAGCAGGTGATTGTCAAGCAAATAACTGTCGGTCTCACGGTAATCAACCATTAATAATGATGCCAACTTTTGGAACATCTTCAATTTAAAAAGTCTAATATATCCATGTAATATAGCCTACACCATCACAATAAATCCATTATTTATTTAAGACGGGTCTAAAGGAACGTGATATAAAGAAAATGTAGTCTATTTCAGAAGAACAGAACAGCATACTCTGAGTTGTCCTTATGTTTGGCCCTGATCCGTCTAGGCCATATGGCTGTAGGCGACACTAATTCATTTAGCAGACAAGATTTTCTTCGAATTCAGTAGCATTATTTTACATTATGCATTTTTTATACATTATACATAACATCTGAATAACAAAACAACATACACATATATATGTATAAAACAATATAATTCAGAACAATAAACCAAAATAAACATATTTAATCAAATCAATCACATTGAACCGCATAGAGGTGCTCAATCTATAATGTAAACTGCCTGATTGACACCAGCGCATCTAATTGCAGTGAACTCTGCAGATTGTTCCATGGACAAAAAAAAAACAAAAGCTGATTTTCCCACGTCTCTGGAGACTGAAGGGATCTCCAGTGTTATCCATTTCCTGAGAAGGGTTTTGGTAACTTAGGATTCTTAACTTAATTAATTAAGTTAAATATAGAGGGAGTTTCTGTCAGATTACTTTGAAAATAAATCATAGAGAATGCAGCTCTCTTCTTCCAGATGACTTTGACATTTCAGAACAACAGGAGACTCAAAGGTTGGATTATACCTGTTAGGACAAGAAAACAAAGTGTATGGGTATTTTGGACTTCCACCGATCTAACCATTGAGCTTCCCATAATAATGGTTGATGGCAGTTGTCCATTTCGAGCCAGATCCCTCAGCCCAGCCCTATCCCCACCAGGGGCTCCTCTATTTCACCCACCACAAATGACAGGAATAGCAAAGCCCACCTTGGACACCGGCGATGCCATCACAATGTTGGCCGATATGGAAGGAACCTCCGACGCACTATGAGAAGATGGAGCAGCGAAGATATTCGATGTCGGCAGCCCATTCATGAATCCCGTCACCCCAGAGGGCTCAGAAAGTGGTGGATGCTGCCCTCGACTTTGATAAACAGTGATGTATCTCCCTGTCCGGCCAGCCAGTTCCAGGAGAGGATCAGCGATTCAGAAACAAAGGACTCCATTCTCCCCGGTGATCGATCACCTGATACTGATACCAGCTAGGCTAGTAGCTAGCTTCGGAAAACAACTTCAGACTTTTTGGTCTGGCAGGATTCCGGGACAGATGGTGGTAGTCACAGCAACTGAGTCTATCTGCATTGTGGGATACAAAATCTAAAAGTATATACATCAAACTTTGCAAGGAAACACTGTACAACTTTACAAAAACAATACATCGAGATCTCTCGTTCAGCATTCAACAAACGTCGCGCTCTGATGGAACATAGCTGAGTAATTGAACATAGCTGAGTAAAATAGAAAGGATATTTTCTCCAAACGATTTCAGGTAGTGCGCACATGCAGCTATTCTGTGTTGAGTGGTTAGCAAATAAATAGGTACTCCTATATGTTTAATTTAGGGTTATATATGTAACTTTAGTTGTTCAACAAATGTTGGGCAATATGTTTAGATTTTTAATACATTCTAAGGCTGCATGACTAATGATTATTTGAAAAAAGTTGTGTGAAAGGCATGAGCTCTGCTTAGATTTTTGCACAAGCTGTTCACACTACATCATTCTCTCGTTCACAATTTGACAAGCAAATTGTGAATTTCCCGGGGGCATCCCCTTTGTATGGCCATAATGCCCCTAAAGAAATCCATGCCTTTTATGGCCAGTGGCCGTTGTGTCCTTGGGCTGAATATAGTAATTATAATTCCCTTCTCCCGGCTGCGTGCTGAATCACCTCTCATTCACATGGCTCTCCCTCAAGTGGTCAGGTCTTTCACACAGGCTACAAGTGAAGACCGATACATCAGGGACTGTGCACATTTACTTTTCGTCAGCCAACAAGATGAGTAGGCCTAACGAACAGCAAAAAGCACTAGCCTATGTTAATGTACCGTCCCCATAGTACAACATTTGACCTATTCTATTCTGTGTGAGAAAAGAATATTCCGAACATAGTCTGGGACAGTTGTGGGATGCGATAGACGTTAGATACCAAATTAATACAACCACCAGCATTAAAAAACCTTACAAACTTTGTCGCGTTCTTCTTATTTCTTATTTAAATTTCTTGTGTGCACAACAAAGAGAGAGAGAGAGAAGTGGAAGGAGAGAAGCAGAGGGAGAGAAAGAGTGAAATGGAGGGAGAGAGAGAAAAGAGAGAGAGCTTTGTGCTGGAGTTATCTAGCTCTTCTGGAAAGATGTGAGTGACGGAGAAATGGGAGGAGAAGAAGAGAGCCCCTGAATGATTTAGACTTTTCATTAGTTGGTAAGTGAAATGGAATGCCTGATTAGGGCATAATCATTAGGTCTGAGTCCATGATGAATTAGAGAGAGAGACAGAGGAGGGAGGATGGGAGGGAGGGAGGGATAGAGGGAGATATAGAGAAATTGAGAGAGAACAATGAGAAATAGAGCGAGAGAGAAAGAAAGAGAGTCCAAGCTAAATTGGACAGCGGGGATAAAAGAGAGAGAGATTCTAATTAGTCAGAAGTGAAGAAAAGAGAATCTTTGTTATCTTATTATTTCTAAGAAGAAAGTGAATGGATTAAGAAAGGAAGTTCACTCAGAGAATGGTACCCTCTCTCACTTTCTCTCTAAAAGAGGCTGACAGAGTTTTCTAACTCCAAATATAACTGTGATAACTCTGTGACATGTACAGGCTTTTGTTTCTTTTTGTCAAGCAAAACGCATCAGCAAAGGTACAGTAGTATGCTGGAAACAGACACTCCTGCGCACTCAACAAACGCGGTTTGTACAATACATTGAAATATGTTACCTTTCCCTTTACTTGGGCGGGAAGCTGTGAATCGAGCTGTAGCCTATTGCCTGTTTCTGTTTCTCAATCTTTTATTAAAGAATGTGAAACAACGTTTTGTCTATTTGCTGCTTTTCATTAAATCATGTATCTGTTCTTTAGGCTATGGCATAAAATAAGCATCTTCACAATGAGCAAAATTATATATATATATATATATATATATATATAGGCTATATACACTGCTCCAAAAAAATTAAGGGAACACTAAAATAACACATCCTAGATCTGAATGAATGAAATATTCTTATTAAATACTTTTTTCTTTACATAGTTGAATGTGCTGACAACAAAATCACATTGATGTGCCATCCTGGATGAGCTGCACTACCTGAGCCACTTGTGTGGGTTGTAGACTCCGTCTCATGCTACCACTAGAGTGAAAGCACCGCCAGCATTCAAAAGTGTCCAAAACATCAGCCAGGAAGCATAGGAACTGAGAAGTGGTCTGTGGTCCCCACCTGCAGAACCATTCCTTTATTGGGAGTGTCTTGCTAATTGCCTATCATTTCCACCTGTTGTCTATTCCATTTGCACAACAGCATGTGAAATCTATTGTCAATCAGTGTTGCTTCCTAAGTGGACAGTTTGATTTCACAGAAGTGTGATTGACTTGGAGTTGCATTGTGTTGTTTAAGTGTTCTCTTTATTTTTTTGAGCAGTGTAGCAGTGAACCAACTATTTATCAGCTATGAAAATAAACAGTTAATGGCGGGGGAAATTGTAACTGGTAAAAGGCCGACATTTGGACGTTTCATTTTTGTAAAGACTGTAACATGACTATAGAAATGGAAAAGTTGTGACTTTAGAGACAGAAATGAATAATAGCTTAAAGAGATCTCAGTCCATCCGTTACTGGGCTCTCACCATCATCATTATCATTAATCACATCATTCAAATTCAATCAACTCACAATTATTAGCTTTGGTATGGCTTTCGATTGCGCATTCATTAGCTTTGGTATGGCTTTCGATTGCGCATTTCATTGACATCAGTGAGAAGGCTTTCTGAGTGAGGAGAGACATTAGCACATGGGTACTGTAGACCTACCAATGGAAAATGTCTGAAAAAGTTCCTGTTTATGATTATGACATTTGGACCACAGAACTACAATGTTTACTGTATATAAAATGTCTCCCTTTCCCCCTACATTTAATATGTATATATAAAATGTCTGCCTTTTCCCCTACATTTTTAACAGTCTAATAAACAAATATATTATAGGACAACAGAAAAAATATATATATTTTTGCATATGATGTTTCATTTAGACTCATTACAATATTGAAAATGTAGGCTACTTCAAAAGATCAGAATAACACATATTTTGAGTTGCCCGTATACACTCTTAGGAAAAAAAGGTTCCTTATAGAACCAAAAACATTTCTATTGCTTGCTTCATATATGGAACTCCTAAAGGTTCTATATAGACCTGTTTATAGGGTTCTTTGATCAGATCACTGAACCAAAGGGTTCCATATAGAACCCTGCATGGTGTCATTAATGAATTATGGCTACTACTATTAAATTAAATTAAATTTAATTAACTATTAAATTTTTTGCAAAGAATATACACTGAGTGTACAAAATATTAGGAACACCTTCCTAATTATTTTTATTAAAAAATATATATTTAACATTGAGTTGCAACCCCTTTTGCTTCCAGAACAGCTTCACTTTGTCAGGGCATGGACTCTACAAGGAGTCGAAGCGTTCCACAGGGATGCTGGCCCATGTTGACTCTACAAGGAGTCGAAGTGTTCCACAGGGATGCTGGCCCATGTTGTCTCCAATGCGTCCCACTGTTGTGTTAAGTTGGCTGGATGTCCTTTGGGTGGTGGACCATTCTTGAGACACACAGGTGAGTGTGAAAGTCTGAAAAACCCAGCAGCGTTGCAGTTCTTGACACACTCAAACCAGTGCACCTGGCACCTACTACCATAACCTGTTCAGAGGCACTTCAATATTTTCTCTTGCCCATTTACCCTCTGAATGGCACACAAACGCAATCCATGTCTCAGTTGTCTCAAGGCTTAAAAATCCTTCTTTAACCCGTCTCCTCTCCTTCATCTATACTGATTGAAGTGGATTTAAGAAGTGACATCAATAAGGGATCATAGCTTTCACCTGGATTCACCTGGTCAATTTATGTCATGGAAAGAGCAGGTGTTCCTAATGTTTTCATTTAACCTGTTTACGATATTGGTTCCCAATTGGGAATCAACCCTCCCACGTGCAGCTGAAACGGTGGCGCATGGAACGCAAAAATATTCTTAAAAATATTTAACCTCCACACATTAACAAGTCCAATAGCTCAAATGAAAGATAAACATCTTGTTCATCTAGCCAGCAAGTCAGATTTCTAAAATGTTTTACGGCGAAAACATAGCACATATATATGTAAAACCATCACCAGACACAGCTCATTTCAATAGCCAAAACATGCAATCAACAAACGCAGGATTAAAAAATAAATCGCTCACTAACCTTTTGAAAATCTTCATCAGATGACAGTAATATGACATATTACACAGTACATATTTTTTTTTTTTCAATAATATGCCATTTATATCCATAAATGTCCATTTACAGTGAGTTCACCTTCAGAAATTACTCAAAAATGCCCTCAGGAAATCTATGTAGCGCGGCAAGATAACGTAAATAGACATCATAAACTTTGACTAAATATACATGTTCTACATATAGTTAGAAAGATACACTGCTTCTTTATGCAACCGCTGTGTTAGATTTATTTTTAACGTTACAGAAATCGCACACTATTCCATATTGTGAGACAGCGCTCAGTTCCAGGCTACATTTCCACGTAATGTTGGAGTCAACAGAAACACAGATTTAAGCATAAATATTCCCTTACCTTCGATGGTCTTCGTTCAGAATGTTCTGGAAGGCTTCATACTTACCCAATACATCGTTTGGTTTCAAGTCTTGCGTCTTTGTATTAGCTACTGCTAATAACATCAGCTGAAATGCACCCAAAACGTCCTCTGGTCCGGATAAGTTGCGCATCAAAACTTCAAAATTACACATTATATGTCGACTAAACAGGTCAAACTAAGTGCAGAAGCAAGCTTTATGATGTTTTAGACGTGCAAAACAAACTTCAATTCAATCGGCCATCGTCTGCCCTTCTCTTGAGTGCTGGAAACAAAGGAATGGCTGTGACCAATTCGCGCCCATACGCACAGCCTATTCTCTCGTGGCACGCACTAATTTCACTCCCATAGGGTCAATTCTCGCGCGGTTTGAAGCTCTAATGAAAGAGGACATCTAGCGGAAGAGATAGAAAGTGTCCGCAGAATCATAGCTGGTTGGGAAGGGTGGGGGCCATGACGTCAAAGTTGCTCCAACTTTCATGGCCACAAAAACTAGTTTGGAAGAATGCCTGCCCTGTGAGTTCTGCTATACTTACAGACATAATTCCAACGGTTTTAGAATCTTTAGAGTGTTTTCTATCCAATAATAATTTTTATTTGCATATATTAACAATTTTTGACAGATTTTTTTTCCAGTTTACTAGGGGTACCCAATCTCTCCAAAGGGGGCGTATGTCTGCCATATCCTCAACAATTCAATAATGGACAAAATAATACCAGCATAGCTTTTAGAATGTATTGTCATTATATGAGAGCATAGTTTGGAAATGCACACCGGTGGTCAGGGAGGCATCTCTTTGTATGAATGATGGCCCACATCAACTCTGGCTGACTTCTTTACAATACAACTTGGTTAATTTTGGTTACAGTGAACAAGGAAAATGTGTGTTCTGCTCCGATCTCAAACCCCCAAACAGCAGACCTCACATATATAATTGAGACGAGCTCAGGTTCAATTCATCACCCCTGGACGAAAGGCTTGTTTTGGGGTTAAGGGCCTTGTTCAAGGGCCCATGCTATGGGGAATGTTTCAAGGAAGTGAATCCAGATCAATTTCACCCATTTTTTTTTTCCAGCGCCAGGCCTGGGACTCAAACCGGCCACCTTTCAGCCACAGGTCCAATTCCGCAACAGGTCCAACTCCTTAGCCGCTGGGCTACGTACCTGTAATGATATTCGTCTTCCTCTGATGAGGAGTAAGAGAGGTCGGACCAATTTGTAGCGTTGTATGTGTCCATTTTAACAATACAAACTGAACACTACACAAATACAAAATAACAAAGAAAAAGACAGAAAGGAAGACCGAAACAGTTATGTGTGGAACACACAGACACAGAAAACAATCACCCACCAAACACAGGTGGGAAAAGGCTGCCTAAGTATGATTCTCAATCAGAGACAACTAACAACACCTGCCTCTGATTGAGAACCATACCAGGCCAAACTCAACATACAACATAGAAAAACAAATATAGACTGCCCACCCCAACTCACGCCCTGACCATACTAAAACAAAGACAAAACGAAGGAACTAAGGGCAGAACGTGACAGTACCACAATTACAGTATAGGTTGTTGGCTGACTGGTTTCAGAGAATAAGAAAAAAAAGAGCAAAAACATGAGTTAATCTTAAGAAATAAACATGAGTTAATCTGAAGAAATAAACATGAGTTAATCTGAAGAAATAAACATGAGTTAATCTGAAGAAATAAACATGAGTTAATCTGAAGAAATAAACATGAGTTAATCTGAAGAAATAAACATGAGTTAATCTGAAGAAATAAACATGAGTTAATCTGAAGAAATAAACATGAGTTAATCTGAAGAAATAAACATGAGTTAATCTTAAGAAATAAACATGAGTTAATCTGAAGAAATAAACATGAGTTAATGTGAAGAAATAAACACGAGTTAATGTGAAGAAATAAACATGAGCTAATCTGGCAAAATGAAGACAAAATTCTATGCAGACATAATAATCATTATGATGTAGAATGACAACTTAGATGCAGTTGTTGTCTACAGCAACTGAAAGAGAGATCCTCTACTTCTGATAGTTCTGGATTACTGCCAGACTGAGCACAACATAGTGTGTTAAAAGTCATTTAATGATTAACGAGGCTATTGAATCACCAAGATTTATTATACATAATCTATTATAAATAATTTATACATACCCCCTCTCAGTCAGCAACAGTCTTCTAATGGCTTCATGAAACACAGGCTAGTCCCCTCAATTGACTTCACACTGTAATACCGAAATAAAGGTCACAGTTAGCTAATTGCCAGTCAGGATGGGTCTGTAGGACTATTTGGCATATCCCATAATTAAAAAAATCATGTTTATTTCAAAGAGTTAGCTGGCTAGCTTGTAAAGTGTTGAATTAAATAGGCCAGCTGTTTGTGGAGGAGAAATGGCCTCTCTGTGTGGAACTGACCTGTCCCGGTCAGTGACACCTTTCTCCCTCTGGAAGGCAGCTGAATCCGGTACATCACCTCCCCCATCCTCTCCAAGAGCCTGCAGGGCCCCACCCAGTGGCCTAGCTGGCCACAACCCCAGCAGACCATGGGGCCAGAGTGTGTGTTGCGTGCTGTCTGTGTGTGGAGTGCTGTCTGTGTGTGGAGTGCTGTCTGTGTGTGGAGTGCTGTCTGTGTGTGGAGTGCTGTCTGTGTGTGGAGTACTGTCTGTGTGTGGAGTACTGTCTGTGTGTGGAGTGCTGTCTGTGTGTTGAGTGCTGTCTGTGTGTGGAGTGCTGTCTGTGTGTGGAGTGCTGTCTGTGTGTTGAGTGCTGTCTGTGTGTTGTCTGTGTGTTGCGTGCTGTCTGTCGTGTTACAGCACAAATTAGTTCAGTAATTTCAACCACCCGTGCAGGCTTTCCCATCTCTGGGCTGCTGTGCATCACAGCCCACACAGTAGGTGTATCTCCACACACCCCCACTGAAGCCCCAGCTGAAGCGCCCACTGAAGCCCCAGCCCACACAATCTCCCTCTCCAAAGTCATCTCCAAGTCTTTCTGAAATGACTCGGGATGAGCCATCTGGGTCTGAGTGCGAAGCTCCGTAGGAGAGAGAGTGCTTGTATGAACTGGTCACGTACCAGCTCGCTCTGCATGGAGTGGGGGCATGTAAGCGTATGCCTGCTGAGGCTCGCAATGTAATTAAGCTAGCGCCCGTAGTGGCTCCCCAGGCTGCCTGCGTCTATTACTCAGCTTGGGGCGCAGCAGCCCGGGCAGTACACAATGTCCAAAGCGTCTAATCAGTGCTCCAGCTAAAGTCCCATAATCACGTCTGTCCTCCAGGCTAATCAATATCAAACAGAACAAAGCATCGTCCGTGAGGCACAAAGCTGAAGTGCCTTGTCTTCATCAGACCACTCCCCTGAATGAGATAACAGTTCAAACTGGGCATGAAAAGCTTCCCAATCCGCCTCACCTGAGTACTATGGGGTCTTAACAGATATGGATGCTTTTTGGGACTGGGGTCCCCCGTGTTTGTTTACACCCTGCGCCCCAGCATGCACTGTCGACATCACACATTCGGTCCGCCCAGCAGAATCCAGGCGAAGAACAGAGGAAGATGCACCCATGCCCGCTTCAGCCGCCATTCGGCTAGCAGTCTCACTCAAACGTGCTTTGTGCCCCGATGTCCTCACGAACGCCTCAGCCAGATCCTCTGATTTCGGAGCACACGCACCTCCTTCGCTCCCTCGCCTCCCCCTTCACTCTCAGACTACCACAAAGCATATTCAGTCCTTTTTCTCTGCTACGCTAAATCCACCACACACGTTAGTCAGCTAGCTAGCTAGCTAGCTCAATTTGATTTTTTACTTCTGACACCAATGTAATTACCTCAATAGATCATGAATAAATGAATGCCCAGGACATAGGTTCAAGCTCTCGAATCAAATGGCAGTAGTCTACACCAAAGCAATCTGCAAAATACACACCCAACAAAAATCAAATATACTTGTCCAGGATGTGCGAGAGACAGAACAATGCAAGCATGGCAGTATATAACATAACCAGTGGTGACCTAATTGACAGTATTGTGCTACTCTATTTTCTTGTTTTCTAGTTGCTTCTGACTCAATTTGCACGAGACTCTGCTATATAAATTGATGGAAAGCGGTGTTGGGGGAAAAACATACAACATTATAAAATCCATTTATACAAACAACAAGTGTGCAGTTAAAATTTAAATAAAAAAACATGCTGATTTATTTCCAAGGGCTGTGGCGTGAGACAGGGATGCAGCTTGAGCCCCACCCTCTTTAATGTATACACTAAGTGTACAAAACATTAGGAGCATCTTCATAATACAGAGTTACACCCCCTTTTGCACTCAGAATAAGGAAAGGGGGATACCTAGTCAGTTGTCCAACTGAATGAATTCAACTGAAATGTGTCTTCCGCATTTAACCGAACCACCCTCTGAATCAAAGAGGTGCGAGGGCTGCCTTAATCGACATCCACATCTTCGGCGCCCGGGAAACAGTGGGTTAACTGCCCTGCTCAGGGGTAGAATGACTGATTTTTACCTTGTCAGCTCGGGGATTCGATCCAGCGAACTTCCAGTTATTGACCCAACGCTCTAACCACTAGGCTAAAGGGGACGCCTCAATAGCCTAAATTCGTCGGGACATGGACTCTACAAGGTGTTGAAAGCGTTTCAGAGGGGTGCTGAGAGAGAGAGAAAAACAGAGTAATAGAGGGGCAGATCAGAGTGATAGAGGGACAGAACAGAGTGATAGAGGGGAAAAATCAGAGTGATGGAGGCACTATATTCAAGACAGGTGATTTTAGTCCTGCGAATTTGTCTCAGGAGACAAGCCTGCCTGACTTTTGAAGGGTGCACACACACACATATACACACACACATGCACATGGAGAATAACTCATCACAGAAACAAACAAACTACACAAAGGAAACAACGAGGACAGTGTGTGGGTATGTGTGTGTGTGTGCGTGTGCGTGTGCGTGTGTGTGTGTGTGTGTGTGTGTGTGTGTGTGCCTGTCCTACACCCAAGTAATGTAATTTTTTCAGAACATTATTTCATGAATCTACAATGTTCCAGATTTGCATTTAAAGCATAGCGAGAAGGGAACAAGGGAGAGAGAATAGAAGAAAGAGAAGAATAACACTGCTGTAGGGTGAAGACAGCTCCCATGACATATACCTGTCTGGAGAGAGGAGAGAGGAGAGAGAGAGAGAGATATTCTGCACAGATTCTGCCAGACCTGGGCCCTGACAGTAAATCTCAGTAAGACCAAAATAATGGTGTTCCAAAAAAGGTCCAGTCGCCAGGACCACAAATACAAATTCCATCTAGACACCGTTGCCCTAAGCACACAAAAAAACAATACGTACCTTGGCCTAAACATCAGCGCCACAGGTAACTTCCACAAAGCTGTGGACGATCTGAGACAAGGCAAGAAGGGCCTTCTATGCCATCAAAAGAAACATAAAATTCAACATACCAATTAGGATCTGGCTAAAAATACTTGCATCAGTTATAGAACCCATTGCCCTTCATAGTTGTGAGGTCTGGGGTCCGACTCACCAACAAAGATTTACAAAATGGGGCAAACATCAAATTGAGACTCTGCAAAAATATCCTCCGTGTACTACGTAGAACACCAAATAATGCATGCAGAGCAGAATTAGGCCGATACCCGCTAATGATCAAAATCCAGAAAAGAGACGTTAAATTCTACAACCACGTAAAAGGAAGCGATTCCCAAACCTTCCATAACAAAGCCATCACCAACACAGTCCCCTGAGCAAGCTGGTCCTAGGGCTCTGTTCACAATCACAAACACACCCCACAGAGCCCCAGGACAGCAACACATTAGACCCAAACAAATCAAGAGAAAACAAAAATATAATTACTTGACACATTGGAAAGAATTAACAAAAAAACAGAGCAAACCAGAAAGCTTTTTGGCCGTAAACAGAGAGTACACAGTGGCAGAATACCTGACCACTGTGACTGACCAAAACTTAAGGAAACCATATACACAATCAGCGAGCATAGCCTTGCTATTGAGATAGGCCGCCGTAGGCAGACCTGGCTCACAAGAGAAGACAGGCTATGTGCACACTGCACACAAAACAATATATTAGTGACACATATTTCCCTCAGATTACACAGATCCACAAAGAATTCGAAAAGAAACACAATTTTGATAAACTCCCATATCTACTGGGTGAAATTCCACAGTGTGCCATCACAGCAGTAAGATTTGTGACCTGTTGCCACAAGAAAAGGGCAACCAGTGAAGAACAAACACCATTGTAAATAAAACCCATATTTATGCTTATTTATTTTCCATTTTGTACTTTAACCATTTGTACATTGTTACAACACTGCATATACACATAATATGACATTTGTAATGTCTTGATTCTTTTGGATCTTCTGTGAGTGTAATGTTTACTGTTCATTTGTATTGTTTATTTCAGTTTTGTATATTATCTACCTCACTTGCTTTGGCAATGTTAACATATGTTTCCCATGCCAATAAAGCCCCTTGAATTGAATTGATTTGAATTGAGAGCAGAGAGCAGAGAGAAGAGAGAGAGGGAGAGAAGAGAGAGAGAGCGAGAGGCAGAGAAGAGAGAGAGAGGCAGAGAGGAGAGAGAGAGACGCAGAGAGGAGAGAGGCAGAGAGGAGAGAGCGAGAGAGAGAGGCACGACCCTTCATCAAAACCAAATAGCTTACACTTGCTCATCATTTCTGAAACTGTCATCACTTCCGTCTTTTCTAGTCACCATAGTCACCTATGACTCATCAAGCTCAAAATTCCTTCCCTTTCAGTCAGTCAAATTCAGTATAGCATATTATGGGGTTGCACTATCGCGACTTCGGTAGAAAGACCTACAATCACGCCTGGCATAGCCAATGAAATCCCCGCTTTGCTAGAAGCCCCATCTTCCACAGGTAATAAGCGGAAGAGGTGCAGGAAGCTGAGATTAATGGGTGGTCGGAGCAAATGTCTTGTCTGCCTCCCCCACAAGTGGCTCATTAATGAGGTTCATAGCTGATTCCCGTCTGTAGCTCACTAGTCCATATGAGCCCCGAAATGAGCTCAAAGCAGTTTGTTCCTGGGGACTAGATTCCATTACGATTTGCCCCCGTCAGAAGGGGTCTGTTTTTAAGAGCTGTCTTTCCCATTCAAATCAAATCAAATTTATTTATATAGCCCTTCGTACATCAGCTGATATCTCAAAGTGCTGTACAGAAACCCAGCCTAAAACCCCAAACAGCAAGCAATGCAGGTGTAGAAGCACGGTGGCTAGGAAAAACTCCCTAGAAAGGCCAAAACCTAGGAAGAAACCTAGAGAGGAACCAGGCTATGTGGGGTAGCCAGTCCTCTTCTGGCTGTGCCGGGTGGAGATTATAACAGAACATGGCCAAGATGTTCAAAAGTTCATAAATGACCAGCATGGTCCTATAATAATAAGGCAGAACAGTTGAAACTGGAGCAGCAGCACAGCCAGGTGGACTGGGGACAGCAAGGAGTCATCATTTCAGGTAGTCCTGAGGCATGGTCCTAGGGCTCAGGTCCTCCGAGAGAGAGAAAGAAAGAGAGAAAGAGAGAATTAGAGAGAGCACACTTAAATTCACACAGGACACCGAATAGGACAGGAGAAGTACTCCAGATATAACAAACTGACCCTAGCCCCCCGACACATAAACTACTGCAGCATAAATACTGGAGGCTGGGTTACAAGGAACTCTTTGCTGTTGACACAACAGTGGTAGGCTTGATCACTGACACCGATGATACAGCCTATAGGGAGGTCAGAGACCTGGAAGTGTAGTGCCAAGACAACAACCTCTCCCTCAATGTGAGCAAGACAAAGGAGATGATTGTGGACTACAGGAAAAGGCGGGCAGAACAGGCCCCTATTAACCTTTTTGGGATAGGGGGCAGCATTTTCACTTTTGGATGAATAGCATGCCCAGAGTAAACTGCCTCCTACTCTGTCCCTAATGCTAATATATGCATATTATTATTAGTATTGGATAGAAAACACTCTGAAGTTTCTAAAAACTGTTTGCATGATATCTGTGAGTATAACAGAACTCATATGGCAGGCGAAAACCTGAGGAAAATCCAACTAGGCAGTGGGACATCTAAGGTTTGTAGTTTTTCAAAGCTTGGCCTACCGAATACACATTGAGATATGGATGAGGTTGCACTTCGTACGGCTTCCTCTAGATGTCAACCGTCTTTAGAAACTGGTTTGAGGATTCTACTATAAAGGAGGAGCTCATGAGACGTCTGAGTCAGTAGTCTGGCAGAGAGCCTTGGTCTGATGACGTGCGCTCCCGACAGAGTTACTTCTCGTTCCAGTGCTTTTCTGAAGACAAAAAATTCTCCGGTTGGAACATTATTGATGTTTTATGTTAAAAACATCCTAACGATTGATCCCATGCATCATTTGACATGTTTCTAAAGGACTGTAACGGAACTTTTCGAGTTTTTGTCTGGATGAAGTGCCTGCGCCTCATGAAGATGGATTACTGGGCTGAACACACTAACAACAAGTGTCTATTTGGACATAAATGAGGGAACTTTATGGAACAAATCAGTCATTTATTGTCGAACTGGGATTCCTGGGAGTGCCTTCTGATGAAGATCATCAAAGGTAAGTAAGTATTTATGTTGTTGTTTCCTAACTTTGTTGATTCCAAAATGGTGGATATTCCTCTGGCTGTTTTGGGTTCTTAGCGCCGTTCTCAGATTATGCTTTTTTTGTAAAGTTTTTAAAAAATCTGACACAGTGGTTGCTTTAAGGAGTCTATCTTTAATTCTGTGAATAACACTAGTATCTTTTATCAATGTTTATTATGAGTATTTCAGCAAAATCACCAGATGTTTTGGAATCAAAACATTACTGCACGTAGGGCGCCAATGTAAACTGATATTTTTGCATATAAATATGCACATTATCGAACAAAACATACATGTGTTGTGTAACATGATGTCCTATGAGTGTCATCTGATGAAGATCATCAAACGTTAGTGATTAATTTGATCTATATTTCTGCTTTTTGTGACTCCTATCTTTGGCTGAAAAAAATGGCTGTGTGTTTTTTCGACTTGGTGAGAATCAAACATTATCATATGTTGTGCTTTAGCTGTAAAGCAGTTTTTAAATCGGACACGATTGGTAGAATAACAAGATCTTTCATTTGCTGTATTGGACTTGTTAATGTGTGAAAGTTACATATTTAAAAATATATATTTTTGAATTTCGCGCACTGCCTTTTCAGAGGAATGTTGTCGAGAAAGGTTAACTTCAACGTGGCTGTAGTGGAGCGGGCCGAGAATTTCAAGTTTCTTGGTGTCCACATCACCAACGAACCATCATGGTCCAAACACACCAGGACAGTCGTGAAGACAACACCTTTCCCCCTCAGGAGACTTAAAAGATTTGGCATGGGTGCCCAGATCCTCAAAAAATTGTACAGTTCCCCCGAGAGCATCCTGACCGGTTGCACCTACAGTTGAAGTCGGAATTTTACATACATCTTAACCAAATACATTTAAACTAAAAAATGTTCACAATTCTTGACATTTAATCCGAATAAAAATACCCTGTCTGTCACGCCCTGGTCTTAGTATTTTGTGTTTTCTTTATTATTTTGGTCAGGCCAGGGTGTGACATGGGTTAATTATGTGGTGTATTTTGTCTTGGGGTTTTTGTAGGTACTGAGATTGTGGTATAGTGGGGTTGTCTAGAAAAGTCTATGGATGCCTGAAGTGGTTCTCAATCAGAGGCAGGTGTTTATCGTTGTCTCTGATTAGGAACCATATTTAGGCAACCATATTCTTTGAGTGTTTGGTGGGTGATTGTTCCTGTCTCTGTGTTAGTTTGCACCAGAATAGGCGGGTTAGGTTTTCACGGTACGTTTATTGTTTTGTATTGTTCGTGTTTATCTTTTATTAAACATGAATCGAAATAACCACGCGGCATTTTGGTCCGCCTCTCCTTTGACACAAGAAAACCGTAACACTGTCTTAGGTCAGTTAGGATCACCACTTTATTTTAAGAATGTGAAATGTCAGAATAATAGTATAGAGAATGATTCATTTCAGCTTTTATTTATTTCATCACATTACCAGTGGGTCAGAAGTTTACATACACACAATTAGTATTTGGTAGCATTGCCTTTAAATTGTTTAACTTGGGTCAAATGTTTTGGGTAGCCTTCTACAAGCTTCCCACAATAAGTTGGGTGAATTTTGGCCCATTGCTCCTGACAGAGCTGGTGTACCTGAGTCAGATTTGTAGGCCTCCTTGCACGCACACACTTTTTCAGTTCTGCCCAAAAATGTTCTATAGGATTGAGGTCAGGGCTTTGTGATGGTCACGGCAATACCTTGACTTTGTTGTCCTTAAGCCATTTTTCCACAACTTTGGAAGTATGCTTGGGATCATTGTCCATTTGGAAGACACATTTGCGACCAAGCTTTAACTTCCAGGCTGATGTCTTGAGATGTTGCTGCAGTGAAGCACCTCCACAACATGATCCTGCCACCCCCATACTTCAGAGTTGGGATGGGGTTCTTCTCCTTGCAGGCCTCCCCCTTTTTCCTCCAAACATAACAATGGTCATTATGGCCAAACAGTTCTATTTTTGTTTCATCAGACCAAAGGACATTTCTCCAAAAAGCTCAATATTTGTCCTCATGTGCAGTTGCAAACCGTAGTCTGGCTTTTTTATTGCGGTTTTGGAGCAGTGGCTTCTTCCTTGCTGAACGGCCTTTCAGGTTATGTACATATAGGACTCGTTTTACTGTGGATATAGATTATTTTGTACCTGTTTCCTCCAGCATCTTCACAAGATCCTTTGCTGTTGTATTGGGATTGATTTGCACAGTTCGTACCAAAGTATGGTCATCTCTAGGAGACAGAATGCGTCTCCTTCCTGAGAAGTATGACGGCTGCGTGGTCCCATGGTGTTTAACTTGTGTACTATTGTTTGTACAGATGAACATGGTACCTTCAGGTGTTTGGAAATTTCAACCAAGGATGAACCAGACTTGTTTTTCTGAGGTCTTAGCTGATTTCATTTGATTTTCCCATGATGTCAAGCAAAGAGGCAATGAGTTTGAAGGTAGGCCTTGAAATACACCCACAAGTACACCTCCAATTGACTCAAATTATGTCAATTAGCCTACCAGAAGCTTATAAAGCCATGACATAATTTTCTGGAATTTTCCATGCTGTTTCAAGGCACAGTCAACTTAGTGCATGTAAACTTCTGTCCCACTGGATTATAAGTGAAATAATATTTCTGTAAACAATTGTTGGAAAAAGTTACTTGTGTCATACACAAAGTAGATGTCCTAACCGACTTACCAAAACTATAGTTTGTTAACAAGAAATGTGTGGAGTGGTTGAAAAATGAGTTTTAATGACTCCAACTTAAGTGTATGTGAACTTTCAACTGTATATACTAGGCGGTGTCAGAGGAAGAACCAAAAATTGTCTAAGACTCCAGTCACCCAGGTCATAGACTGATTTCTCTGCTACCGCATGGCAAGCGGTACCAAAGTGCCAAGTTTAGGTCCAAAAGGCTCCTCAATAGCTTCTACCCCCAAGCTATAAGTGTGCTGAACAATTAATGAAATGACCACCGTGACAATTTACATTGACAAGCCCCCCCCCCCCCCCCATTTGTTTTTACACTGCAGCTACTCGCTGTTTATTATTTAGTCACTTTACATGTACAAAATAACTTGACTAACCTGTACACCCGCACATTGACTCGGTGTCAGTACCCCTGTATATATCCTCGTTAATGTTATTTTTATTGTGTTACTTTTTATTTTACTATTTTTACTTTAGTTTATTTAGTAAATATTTTATTAACTCTTTCTTGAACTGCATTGTTGGTTAAGGGTTGGTCGGTAACCTCCATGATAAAGTTTTTTTAATGCGAGCGATTTTCAATGCGAGCGGTTCAGCGCTGGGTAAGACGCAATACCAGAATGCATCTTACTTTCTAAACCGAGGGAGGCTCGTTATGACAACAGTACCCCCAGGTGGCAATCGGGGTATGCCACTGATCACAGGAGTCCTGGTACACAGAGTAGGCTGAGCTTCAGGAAAACCTTGGCACAGAGCCTTCACTTGGCCAAAACACGGAAGAGTTTTGTGAACGATGATGTGCTATACATAACAAATGTTCACTTGACCTAATGACTTTGATCATTGGACATCTCAGAATGGATATTACAGATATCAAAACCTCAATTGACTTCAATTGATGTACTTAATGATCCTATCAAACAGAATAATGCCATTTAGAGTAACGCTCACCTTCAAACTTAATGATCCTATCAAACAGAATAATGTCATTTAGAGTAACGCTCACCTTCAAACTTAATGATCCTATCAAACAAAATAATGTCATTTAGAGTAACGCTCACCTTCAAACTTAATGATCCTATCAAACAGAATAATGTCATTTAGAGTAACGCTCACCTTCAAACCGAGATTACGACCGAACTCGGAGAGAAGAAAATTAACAAACATAAATTCAATTTGGAAGAAAAGAACAATGGACTAACATACCTCTGGTGAGATCCGGGAGCACAAGAAACCACAAAACAGGAAGAGACAAGCCGTTGACAGACACAGAGTCTCTCTGTGAATCAAGCAGGAGAAGGAGGCATCAACCAAGCTGAGACACCTGAAAACTCAGAGAGAACCACATTTAGAGCAAATATTTGATTGGTACCTCCCCCAAAATGCAATACATCCATAGAAACCTTCTACAGGACTGTTGAAAATGATGTAGGTGACCTACTGAAAGACAAACAGATGCACAAATCCCATTATAACCTGAGTAGAGACGAAATCATTCTTAAGGTATAGGGGGCAGCATTTTCACTTTTGGATAAATAGCGTGCCCAATTTCAACTTCCTGCTACTCATGCCAAGAATATAAGATATGCATATTATTAGTAGATTTTGATAGAAAACACTCTGAAGTTTCTAAAACTGTTTGAATCATGTCTGTGAGTATAACAGAACTTATGTAGCAGGCAAAACCCTGAGGACTAACCGTTCAGAATTTTTTAGGTCTCTGTCTGTTCAGTGAGTTCTCATTGGGACAATGGATTAATTAGGAGTCAGTTCCTAACGCTTCCACTAGATGTCGCCAGTCTTTGGAATTTGGTTGAGGTTATTCCTTTGAGAAATGAAGAAGTACGGCCATCTTGGAAATGGGTAACATTGTCGAGAGTTGCGCAAGACTTGAAAAGTAGCGTTGTTTGTTGTCTTCCTGTATTGAACACAGATAGACGCGTCTTCAATTTGATCGATTATTAATGTTTAAAAATACCTAAAGTTGTATTATAAAAGTAGTTTGAAATGTTTTAGCAAAGTTTACAGGTAACATTTGAGACATTTTGAGACATTTTGTAGTGACGTTGCGCAAATTGGAAGTTGTTTTTTTTCTGGCTCAAACGTGCCAAATAAATGGACATTTTGGATATATATGGAAGGAATTAATCGAACAAAAGGACCATTTGTGATGTTTATGGGACATATTGGGGTCCCAACAAAAGAGGCTTGTCAAAGGCATGTTTTATATTTTATTTCTGCGTTTTGTGTAGCGCCTGCAGGGTTGAAATATGCTACTCTCTTTGTTTACTGTTGTGCTATCATCAGATAATAGCTTCTTATGCTTTTGCCCGAAAAGCCTTTTAAAAATCTGACATGTTGGCTGGATTCACAACAAATATAGCTTCAATTTAGTATCTTACATGTGTGATTTAATGAAAGTTAGATTTTTATATAATTTTATTTGAATTTGCCGCGCTGCATTTTCCCTGGTTATTGGCCAAGTGGGACGCAAGCGTCCCCTATCCTAGAGAGGTTAAGGACACAGTCAGATCCATCGATTATCAAAAAAAAATGTGACAAAGGAGAAGGAATTTATATAAAAAAACAAATGTGACGATGTGAATAAATGTTGTCAACAACCATCTAAAGGTGACTTCTATCACAAACTGAATCATGACCCTACACTACAATATCAGCATAATATCACATCCACTATGGACAGCTAATTGGAATCAGGACAAATCACCAAAAATAATGTGAATTTCTATGTGTGTGAAATTTACTAAGATACCAACTTTTTATACAGTCGCTAAATTACCCAAACAATAAACAAGTGTCTCTTCCCCCAGGTAGACCCATTGTAGCAGCAATTGACTCTGTGACGGCCAACATTTCTAAGTTTGTGGATTACCCCAATTAAACAATTAAATCTCCCATCTTATGTCAGACACTAGTCATATGATCTCATTGATAGAGGGCTTAAGAAGGATTCCACAGGGAACCCTGCTGGCCACTTTTGATGTGGAGAGCTTGAAGACTAACATTCCACATACTGGAGGCTTGCAAGCGCTACAACACTTCCTTCAGCAGAGAAACTCTACTCTTGCATTATCCAATAACTACTTAATCTTTGCATCAGACTTTTTCCTTCACATTCGGAGTGTAGCCATGGATTCCCCTTTTGCTCCCAACTATGCAAACCTGTATGTAGGACAATTAGAGGAAGCACTCATTTACAAAACAGAGACACTCCCCTTACTTTCTAAAATCCTCCTATGGAAGAGATAGGTAGATTATGGTACTCTGGGAAGGAAGTCGGCAGGAAATAAATTAATTCCTAACTCTTAATATCTCAAATTCACTATGCAGACTGATGAGAGAAAAATAAACTACCTGGACGTATGGATCATCAAGGAGAGTGATGCATTACATAAAGACTTGCAGTATACACAAATCCCACAGACCGCAATACCCTGCTACGTGCGGATAGTGTACATCCTCTTCCCCTCAAGAATGGTCTACCATATAGCCAGTTATGCAGGGTAAAACAAATCTGTAGCCACCAGTCAGATTTTGACAGCAATGCTAAGAAAATGATGCATCAATTCAGAGGCTACAAGTACAAAACTCTTAATGCTGCAATGATGAAAATGTCTCGAAAACCAAGAGAGTAATTGCTAGAAACTAAACCAAAGAAGAAAAACAATGCAACATTGTTTTGCACTAAGTACACCAAGGGTTCGGAGAAAATGAAAGCAATCCTGAAAAAGCACTGTCATATTTTGCAGTCGGACAAAAAGTAGCAAGCATTTGAGCTCTGGTGCCAAGATAAAGTACTCGTTCCTTTTCAGTGCTCTGTGAGGGAATACCTTTTTTACATACTGTATAGTGCAGTGCATGTCAGATCAAAAACCAAGCCACGAGGTCAAAGGAAATGTCCGTAGAGCACAGAGACAGGATTGTGTCGAGGCACAGATCTGGGGAAAGGTAGGTCAAGGAGGTGACCAAGAACCCGATGGTCACTCTGACAGAGCTCCAGAGTACCTCTGTGGAGATGGGAGAACCTTCCAGAAGGACAACAATCTCTGCAGCACTCTACCAATCAGGCTTTGATGGTAGAATGGCCAGACGGAAGCCACTCCTCAGTAAAAGGCACATGACAGCCAGGTTGGAGTTTGCCAAAAGGCACCTACAGGACTCTCAGACCATGAGAAACAAGATTCTCTGGTCTGATGAAACCAAGACGGAGCTCTTTGGCCTGAATGCCAAGTGTCACTTCTGGAGGAAACCTTATACCATCCCTACAGTGAAGCATGGTGGTGGCAGCATCATGCTGTGGGAATGTTTTTCAGCGGCAGGGACAGGGACACTAGTCAGGATCGAGGGAAAGATGAAGGGAGCAAAGTACAAAGAGATCCTTTGTGAAAACAGAGCGCTCAGGACATCAGACTGGGGCAAAGGTTCACCTTCCAACAGCAAACAGCCAAGACAATGCAGGAGTGGCTTCAGGACAAGTCTCTGAATGTCCTTGAGTGGCCCAGCCAGAGCCCGGACTTGAACCCAATCAAACATCTTTGGAAAGACCTGAAAATAGCTGTGCTGTGACACTCCCCATCCAATCTGACAGAGCTTGAGAGGATCTGCATAGAAGAATGGAGAAACTCCCAAATACAGGTATGCCAAGCTTGTAGCGTCATACCCAAGAAGACTCGATGTTTTAATCGCTGCCAAAGGTGCTTCAACAAAGTACTGAGTAAAGGATCTGAATACTTTATGTAAATGTGATATTCAATGTATTTATTTGTAATAAATTTGCAAAAATGTCTAAAAAGCTTTTTTTGCTTAGTCATTATAGGGTATAGGATATTGTGTGTAGATTGATGGAGGGGGGGGGGGGGGGGATTTAACCCATTTTAGAATAAGGCTGTAATGTAGCAAAATATGGAAAAAGTAATGGGGGCTGAATACTTTCCAAATGCAATGTATATGTTTTTACAATATATACTAAACAAAATATAAACACAAACATACACCAAATAGGTGCAGTAAAATATGTTGTTTTACCCAGTCAGCTATAGTAGTACTCCGCCCCTGGAGCAAATTAAGAATTAAGTGCCTTGCTCAAGGGTACAATTTTCACCTGGTCGGCCCGAAGAAGCAACATTTTGGTGACTGGCCCAGAGCTCTAACCGCCAGGCTACCTGCCAAAACATTTTGGTTCCTGGCCCAGAGCTCTAACCGCCAGGCTACCTGCCGCAACATTGGCCTGCTGAATATACTCTGCTTTATTGATTGTAGTTGTTTCTGTTTTTTTCCATGAGATTCTCCATATATCTCTCTTTCTCTCACTCTCTCTCTCCCTTTTCTTTTGCTCTCTCTGCCCCACCTCTCTGTATCTGTCTCTCTCTGTCTCGCTGTCTCTCGCCCTATTTCTTTCTTCCTTTCTCTCTCTCTCTTTCTCTTTCTGTCTTCCTTCTTTCTCTCTCTCTCTGCCCCCCCCCCCTCTCCTCTCCGTGTCTGTCTCTCTCTCTGTCCCTCTCTAAATCCTGGTAGTATATGTACTGTAGACAGACAACACCCAAACTCTCTCACGGGCGTATAATTAGTATGATGGTGTAAACAGTGTAATTACTAGTGTTTCCATTTAGCTGTGAGCTCTGTAGGGGAGTAACATCAAATACAATATACTGCTGATTCAACGCTGTAGCTACAACTTAAAGCTCATAAACTTCTACACACACACACACACACACACACACACACACACACACAGGAAGACAGACAGGACACACACCTACTGAGCAATTCCTTATTTATACACTTACCTCCTCGCAATCTCTGTAATGTGTCCCCCTGGGTGAAGATGTGAGTGTGTAATGTACCCCTGTACCCCTGATTGTTCCTCTATCCCTGTGGGGGATAGTTTCTCTACCCCTGTGGGGGATAGTTTCTCTACCCCTGTGGGTGATCGTTCCTCTATCCCTGTGGATGATAGTTCCTCTACCCCTGTGGATGATAGTTTCTCTACCCCGTGGGGGATAGGTCCTCTACCCCTGTGGGTGATAGTTCCTCTACCCCTGTGGGTGATAGTTCCTCTACCCCTGTGGGTGATAGTTTCTCTTCCCCTGTGGGGGATAGTTTCTCTACCCCTGTGGGTGATCGTTCCTCTACCCCTGTGGGTGATAGGTCCTCTACCCCTGTGGGTGATAGATTCTCTACCCCCATGGGTGAAAGTTTTCTACCTCGTGGGGCTGTATTCAATCTGTATAGCGGAAGTTTTACAGATTGCGTTATGGATTGCGCTACAGATTGCCTTACGGATTGCGATACACATGGCCTTACAGATGGCCTTACACATGGCCTTACAGATGGTCGTACAGATGGCGGTACACATTACGTTATAGATTGCATTACAGATTGCGGTACAGATTGTGGTACACATTACGTTACAGATTGCGGAACAGATTGCGGTACAGATTGTGGTACAGATTACGTTACAGATTGCGGAACAGATTACGGTACAGATTGCCTTACAGATTGCTGTACAGATTGCGGTACAGATTGTGGTACACATTACGTTACAGATTGCGGAACAGATTACGGTACAGATTGCCTTACAGATTGCTGTACATATTGCGGTACAGATTGCACTATAGAAATGTAAAGGTAATTTCACATTGAGCCGACATATGCAGAGTTTACGGTGAAGGCAGTCTCTGCTAATGTGGGAACATTTGTCTTTAAATTTCAGTCACGCTGTACAGATTGAATGGAGACCCAAATGAGAAGTTATGGAGATGATATCTATATGTATGTCTGTTTCATCTACAGTTCCTGTTTACAGGGATTACCTCTCAATAGGAAACACACGGACATGAACACATACTGTGCCTTCAGAGAATATTGACTTTTCCATATTTTGTTGTTACAGCCTGAATTTAAAATGGATTACATTTAGATGTTTGGTCACTGGTCTAAACATAATACCCCAAAAGACAAACAAATTAAAAATTAAAAGTTGAAACATCTTGAGTCAATAATGTATTCAACCCATTTGTTATGGCAAACCTAAATAAATGCAGGAGAAAATAAACGAGTTTAACATGATCAAATCAAATTGTATTTGTCACACACACCGAATAAAACTGTTGTAGAACTTACAGTGAAATGCCCACTTACAAGCCCTTAACCAACAATGCAATTTTAAGAATACACCCCAAAAATGTAAAGTAAGAGACAAGAATAACAAATAATTAAAGAGCAGCAGTAAATAACAATAGCGAGGCTATATGCAGGTGTACCGGCACAGAGTTAATGTGCGGGGGGCACCGATGTCGAGGTAATTGAGGTAATATGTACATGTAGGTAGAGTAAGGTCGCTCAGCCGAACAGTGCATTTAAAACACAGATTCAACCACAAAGACCAGGGAGGTTTTCCACACTAAGAATTAGGGGTTCAACATGGGTTCTTCTAAGATCCTCAAAGTTCTTAGAAGAACCGTAAAGTTCTTGTCTCTGAAAATGGCCTCCAAAGGGTTCTTCCAATAACCCCATAGGAGGTGGGGTTCATCGAGGAAAATCCTTAGGAACCTAACTGCCCAACTGAAACATTTGGATTTGAATTTAGATGGACAGCAGGTGCAGGCACTTAGCTAAAGCATGTAAAGATCTACTCAATATAAGGTAAGGTTTGTCCCTTGCATGTTCTACATTGATATTGTTTTATGATGATACCATCTGCCTTTTCGTGTTTGTGTAAATCTTTCTAAAACAGAGAAAGGACACAATTCAATGGATATCAATCAACAAAGAGGTAAGAATATGTAGGCTATTAGAATATGTTGAAGGCTGGCTGTATTGGGTGCAGATGACTGAACTGCTCACTTTTGTTTTCTGCAGGTATACAGACAAGGAGGCGTACAAAGGTACCGTGCCTTAGGAAAGTACTCAGACCCCTTGGCTGTTTGCACATGTTGGTACGTTACAGACTTATTCTAAGATGCATTAAATAAATAACAAATCCTCAGCCATCTACAAACAATAACCCGTAATGACAAAGTGTAAAGAGTTTTTTTTAGAAATGTTTGCAAATGTATTAAAAATAAAAAACGGAAATACCTTATTTACATAACTATTCAGACCCTTTGCTATGAGACTTGAAATTGAGCTCAGGTGCGTCTTGGTTTCCATTGATCATCCTTGAGATGTTTCTACAACTTGATTGGAGTCCAACTGTGGTAAATTCAATTGATTGGACATGATTTGGAAACACACCTGCAGCTCCTACAGCTGTAGCATCATTATTGTTTTTTTATTTTCTGATTTTAAATCGCTGGGAAAGAGCCTGTAAGTAAGCATTTTACTGTAAAGAGCACACCTGCTGTATTCGGAGAAAGTGACAAATAAAATTTAATTTGATTTGACATACACACAGATTAGCATCAGATTAGCATCAGATCACAATGAGATTAGCATTAGATTAGCATCAGATTAGGTGTTATGGAGATAAAGGATTGATATCTATCTATCTGCAGGTATTGCCTACACCACCTCTATATCGGTACACACCTCTAGACAGATATAATAATTAGCACTTGAATTAACCTTTCAATAAATGACAGCATCACAATGATTAGTAGGTCATTAGATTAACCCCTATCTACCCCTATGATTAGCTCCCTCAAATAATGACATACGAAAGTATTCGGCCCCCTTGAACTTTGCGACCTTTTGCCACATTTCAGGCTTCAAACATAAAGATATAAAACTGTATTTTTTTGTGAAGAATCAACAACAAGTGGGACACAATCATGAAGTGGAGCGACATTTATTGGATATTTCAAACTTTTTTAACAAATCAAAAACGGAAAAATTGGGCGTGCAAAATTATTATTATTATTATTATAATCTGTCGTTCTGCCCCTGAACAGGCAGTTAACCCACCGTTCCCAGGCCGCCATTGAAAATAAGAATTTGTTCTTAACTGACTAGTTAAATAAAGGTACAAATAAAAAAGTATTTAGACCCTTTGACTTGTTCCACATTGTGTAATGTTACAGCCTTATTCTAAAATGGATTTAAAAAAAAATTCTAGCAAACATTTACAATAGAATAAACCGAAAGGTTTAAACCATCCTGTTTCCATTTATCATCCTTGTTTCTACAACTTGATCGGAGTCCACTTGTGGTCAATTCTATTGATTGGGCATGATTTGGAAAGGCACACACCTGTCTTTATAAGGTCCCACACTTGACAGTGCATGTCAAAGTAAAAACCAAGCCATGAGGTTGAAGGAATTGTCCGTAGAGCTCCGAGACAGGATTGTGTCGAGGTACAGATCTGGGGAAGGGTACAAAAAATGTCTGCAGTATTGAAGGTCCTCAAGAACACAGTGGTCTCCATCACTGTTAAATGGAAGAAGTTTGGAACCACGATGACTCTTTCTAGTGCTGGCCGCCTGGCCAAATTGAACAATCAGGGGAGAAGGGCCTTGGTCAGGGAGGTGACCATGAACCCAATGGTCACTCTGACAGAGCTCTAGAGTTCCTCTGTGGAGATGGGAGAACCTTCCAGAAGGACACCCATCTCTTCAGAACTCTACTAATCAGGCCTTTATGGTAAAGTGGCCAGATGGAAGCCACTCCTCAGTAAAAGGCACATGACAGCCCTCTTTGAGTTAGCCAAATTCTCTGGTCTGATGAAACCAAAATTGAACTCTTCAGCCTGAATGCCAAGCATCACATCTGGAGGAAACCTAGCACCATCCCTACGGTGAAGCATGGTGGTGACAGCATCATGCTGTGGGGATGTTTTTCAGCTGCAGCGACTGGGAGACTAGTCAGGATCGAGGGAAAGATGAACGGAGCAAAGTACAGAGAGATCATGCTCCCGAGCACTCAGGACCTGACATCCAACATCTCTGGGGAGACCTGAAAATAGCTGTGCAGCGATGCTCCCCATCCAACCTGACAGAGCTTGAGAGGATCTGCATTGAAGACCGGGGGAAACTTCCCAAATACAGGTTTGCCTAGCTTGTAGCATCATACCCAAGGCTGTAATCGCTGCCAAAGGTGCTTCAACAAAGTACTGAGTAAAGGGTCTGTCTGAATAGCTTTGTAAATGTCATATTTCTGTTTGTAAAAATAGAAAATGTACAGCTTTTTCTTTGTCATTATGGGTATTGTTTGTAGATTGATGAGGGGGAAAAAAAACAATTTAATACATTCTAGAATAAGGCTGTAAAGTAACAAGGTGTGAAGAAAATCAAGGGGCCTGAATACTTTCTGAATGTACTGTATATATGAAGGGTTTTAGCCTAGTCTTGGATGAAAAAGCAAACTCAATGGAGAATCTCCTTTGAAAATTCTTCACAGGAAGTTCACAACTCTATTCCTCAAGGTCTCTCTCGCTTTCTCTCACACGCAGGCACACACACACAGTGTTGTGTAAGTGAGGCCTCATTAAGATAAGACTACAGAGAGACGGCCCCTGATCGGGGTCATGACTCCTCTGATAACTGCAGCTCAACTGTGGCTGTGTGATGGTGACAAACTAAAACTCTCACACACACACACACACAAACACACACAGATAACGCAACTTAACCCTTCCTGCGTTTGTCGCCTTCAGAAATACAGAAACTCTGCTATCAGAAAACTGTTAACACCTCACCACTGCTGGTATCTCACTATTACAAATGTTTAATAAAGTTTCCCCAGGTTTACACAGGATGACATGGCCCTTTGTCAACCCTCTTTGTTCTGTCTATTATAGAGGCGCACGCACACACACGCGCACGCTGGCACGCACGCACACACGCACACACAGCAGAACCTTTTATCTCTATCAGGTCTGTATCTTTTAACACAAAAAGGCTTGAAGTTTAAATGAGTTTCAGAATACAATAAACGATTTCTCCTTTTATTCTCTATACAGTAGAGATACACTACTGCACCCAGCGTAAGTCTGACAAATTGAAACATTATTTTGACAGGGGAGTTTTGTCAGAAGATGAAACGTCCGTTGGACTGTTGAATCTGGATGTTGTAATATAGTTTCCTCTATCATATATTCTGTCAAAGGAGACACACCATTTCTGATTTCTTTTAGAGGCTTTTAAATGCTACTAGTATTAATATTTGCAATACTGTGTGTCATAGAACTGCAAGTATTGCGAGGTGGTGTGTATGCTAGTATTTGTACCAGTGTTGTAGTACTCCAGTATGGTCTTCAGACCACATATGGAGTGTCTCAGTGTCAGATACATTTTTTAAATAGTTTTTGACTAGGTCTCGGACAATGACCACTTGACGTTTCTTCCCGAGACCAGCGACGAGACCAGCGAAGTAAAAACATCTAATAATTATCATCTCCTTCAGCACGTGAAGTCACTTAGCCAGGCCAGATATCCACACTCCCTTTCACGACACATTTATATCTTATAGACTATTAAAACCTGGGCCTCCTACTTTACTCGTAACATTACTGTCCTTTACTTGTGTTGATATACACTTCAGTCAGTGTAGATGAAGGGGAGCAGACAGGTTAAAGAAGGATGTTTAAGCCTTGAGATCATTGAGACATGACAAAATATTAAAGTGTCTTTGAACGGGATATGGCAGTATGTGCCAGGCTCACCAGGACTGAAACGCTGCTTTGTAGACCGTGGTTAGTGATCATTTACTGACCTGTTTGGTTAGTGATCATTTACTGACCTGTTTGGTTAGTGATCATTTACTGACCTGTTTGGTCAGTGATCATTTATTAACCTGTTTGGTTAGTTATCATTTACTGCCCTGTTTGGTCAGTGATCATTTATTAACCTGTTTGGTTAGTGATCATTTATAGACCTGTTTGGTTAGTGATCATTTACTGACCTGTTTGGTCAGTGATCATTTATTAACCTGTTTGGGATAGTTATCATTTACTGACCTGTTTGGTTAGTGATCATTTATAAACCTGTTTGGTTAGTGATCATTTATAGACCTGTTTGGTCAGTGATAATTTATTAACCTGTTTGGGATAGTTAACATTTATTAACCTGATTGGTTAGTGATCATTCATACACCTGTTTGGTTAGTTATCATTTACTGACCTGTTTGGTTAGTGATCATTCATACAACTGTTTGGTTAGTGATCATTTATAGACCTGTTTGGTTAGTGATCATTCATACACCTGTTTGGTTAGTGATCATTTATACACCTGTTTGGTTAGTGATCATTCATACACCTGTTTGGTTAGTGATCATTCATACACCTGTTTGGTTAGTGATCATTCATACACCTGTTTGGTTAGTGATCATTCATACACCTGTTTGGTTAGTGATCATTTATAGACCTGTTTGGTTAGTGATCATTTATACAGCTGTTTGGTTAGTGATCATTCATACACCTGTTTGGTTAGTGATCATTAATAAACCTGTTTGGTTAGTGATCATTTATAGACCTGTTTGGTTAGTGATCATTAATAAACCTGTTTGGTTAGTGAACATTCATACACCTGTTTGGTTAGTGATCATTCATACACCTGTTTGGTTAGTGATAATTTATACACCTGTTTGGTTAGTGATCATTTATACACCTGTTTGGTTAGTGATCATTTATACACCTGTTTGGTTAGTGATAATTTATACACCTGTTTGGTTAGTGATCATTCATAAACCTTTTTGGGTTAGTGATCATTCATATTGGCTCTATTTACCCTCAGCATGCATTCTGTTCCCCATTCTAAATGTGGAAATAATCCATATTTTCTTCTGAAATATGAACACAGAAATACTGGACATTTTTAATTATTATGGTGACAATTTGACAAAATTACAGTTATGGTCTTGAATTGGGCTTGCGTTGCTCTAGTCTCGGTCTTGACTCGGACTCGCCCCGCCTTCGCCCCTGTCCCGGTCTCGGTTTTGATTTGCTCTGGTCTTGACTCAGTCTCGAACACAACACTGATTTGTACTATAGGTACTAGTAAGTAAGAGAACCCTTTCAGTCCTACAACTCCTGCTGTTGTTTCCTATTGCTGTTCTGAATCTAGGCCACCAAACACACATGAATACCTCAAACAAAGGCACAGTACTGCAGTGTGGGTAGTAGCAGATGCTACTGGCTGCCAATCACACAGGAAGCTGAAGCCAGTCTCTGTGAGGTGGGGGGCTGAAGCCAGTCTCTGTGAGGTGGGGGGGCTGAAGCCAGTCTCTGTGAGGTGGGGGGCTGAAACCAGTCTCTCTGTGAGGCCGAAGGACTGAAACCAGTCTCTCTGTGAGATGGGGGACTGAAGCCAGTCTCTGTGAGGTGGGGGGCTGAAGCCAGTCTCTGTGAGGTGGGGGGCTGAAGCCAGTCTCTGTGAGGTGGGGGGCTGAAGCCAGTCTCTGTGAGGTGGGGGGCTGAAGCCAGTCTCTGTGAGGTGGGGGGCTGAAGCCAGTCTCTGTGAGGTGGGGGGCTGAAGCCAGTCTCTGTGAGGTGGGGGGCTGAAGACAGTCTCTGTGAGGTGGAAGGCTGAAGACAGTCTCAGTGAGGTGGAAGGACTGAAACCAGTCTCTTTGTGAGGCCGAAGGACTGAAACCAGTCTCTGTGAGGTGGGGGACTGAAGCCAGTCTCTGTGAGGTGAGAGGCTGAAGCCAGTCTCTGTGAGGTGGGAGGCTGAAGCCAGTCTCTGTGAGGTGGGAGGCTGAAGCCAGTCTCTGTGAGGTGGGAGGCTGAAGCCAGTCTCTGTGAGGCCGAAGGACTGAAACCAGTCTCTGTGAGGTGGGAGGCTGAAGCCAGTCTCTGTGAGGTGAGAGGCTGAAGCCAGTCTCTGTGAGGCCGAAGGACTGAAACCAGTCTCTGTGAGGTGGGAGGCTGAAGCCGGTCTCTGTGAGGTGGAAGGACTGAAGCCAGTCTCTGTGAGGTGGGAGGCTGAAGCCAGTCTCTGTGAGGTGGGAGACTGAAGCCAGTCTCTGTGAGGTGGGAGGCTGAAGCCAGTCTCTGTGAGGTGGGAGGCTGAAGCCAGTCTCTGTGAGGTGGGAGGCTGAAGCCAGTCTCTGTGAGGTGGGAGGCTGAAGCCAGTCTCTGTGAGGTGGGAGGCTGAAGCCAGTCTCTGTGAGGTGGGAAGCTGAAGCCAGTCTCTGTGAGGTGGGAAGCTGAAGCCAGTCTCTGTGAGGTGGGAAGCTGAAGCCAGTCTCTGTGAGGTGGGGGGCTGAAGCCAGTATCTGTGAGGTGGAAGAACTGAAACCAGTCTCTGTGAGGTGGAAGGACTGAAACCAGTCTCTGTGAGGTGAGAGGCTGAAGCCAGTCTCTGTGAGGTGGGGGGCTGAAGCCAGCCTCTGTGAGGTGGGGGGCTGAAGCCAGCCTCTGTGAGGTGGGTGGCTGAAGCCGGTCTCTGTGAGATGGGGGGCTGAAGCTGGTCTCTGTGAGGTGGGGGGCTGAAGCCAGCCTCTGTGAGATGGGGGGCTGAAGCCAGTCTCTGTGAGATGGGGGGCTGAAGCCATTCTCTGTGAGGTGGGGGACTGAAGACAGTCTCTGTGAGGTGGGGGACTGAAGACAGTCTCTGTAAGGTGGGGGACTGAAGACAGTCTCTGTGAGGTGGGGGACTGAAGCCAGTCTCTGTGGGGTGTGGGGCTGAAGCCAGTGTCTGTGAGGTGGAAGGACTGAAACCAGTCTCTGTGAGGTGGAAGGACTGAAACCAGTCTCTGTGAGGTGGAAGGACTGAAACCAGTATCTGTGAGGTGGAAGGACTGAAACCAGTATCTGTGAGGTGGAAGGACTGAAACCAGTCTCTGTGAGGTGAGAGGCTGAAGCCAGTCTCTGTGAGGTGAGAGGCTGAAGCCAGTCTCTGTGAGGTGGGGGGCTGAAGCCAGCCTCTGTGAGGTGGGGGGCTGAAGCCAGCCTCTCTGAGGTGGGGGGCTGAAGCTGGTCTCTGTTAGGTGGGGGGCTGAAGCCAGCCTCTGTGAGATGGGGGGGCTGAAGCCAGTCTGTGAGGTGGGGGACTGAAGCCAGTCTCTGTGAGGTGGGGGACTGAAGCCAGTCTCTGTGAGGTGGGGGACTGAAGCCAGTCTCTGTGAGGTGGGGGACTGAAGCCAGTCTCTGTGAGGTGGGGGACTGAAGCCAGTCTCTGTGAGGTGGGGGACTGAAGCCAGTCTCTGTGGGGTGTGGGGCTGAAGCCTGTATCTGTGAGATGGAAGGACTGAATCTAGTCTCTGTGAGGTCGGGGACTGGAGAAGTAAGTGAATAAGAAACATTGAGGAAGCGTTTGATTAACGTGATTACACACAGGCGGTGGGCTAAAAAGATCAGAGTGGTGTGTGTGTGTGTGTGTGTGTAAAATCGTCTTGTCATGCTCTGAGAGTCAGTCAGGCCTGCACCAGTGGTGAAACTGTAAACCGGTAAACCAGTTGTCAGGAGGGAGGGAGGAAACGGTGAACTGGTAATACTGTACCACTGGAGTCAGGGAGTTGTGCCCCAGACAGATTTCCCTAGAGAGATGAGTCATCACAGAGTCACACACACACACACACAACACAATAATTATAATTCTCCGTGCCACAAAATCTTCATAGGACAAAAACATTTAAAATGCACGCACACATGCACACACACCCACCCCCCCACACACACCCACACCCACACCCCCACACACACACACACCCCCACACACACACACACACACACAATACATATAATTCTCCGTGCCACAAAATCTTCATAGGACAAAAAATAAAATGCACGCACACATGCACACCCACCCACCCACCCACACACACCCACACCCACACCCACCCACCCACCCACCCACCCACACCCACACCCACACACAACACTTGTCTATGCAGATAACCTGAGAGGTCTACAAACAGTTTCAACATTTGGTTTCTTCAGATTATAACCATCTGTCAGATTACATCTTCTCTGCTCTGCTCCAACTCAACAACATCTTAGTCGGATCATAATCTGTTACATATAGTATAATATTGTATAATCTGTCGCTTGATGTATGACAGTGAACGGTGGCATGGACACAGGTGTCATGTCACACAGCTTACAGTGTCTTGTGGATAACAGAATGCATTACTTCAGTACCATCTCAACATATGAGGAGGAGAGAGGCAGGAGGAGAGGGAAGAGAGACAGGAGGAGAAGGAACAGACAGGGGGAGAGGGAAGAGAGACAGGAAGAGAGGGAAGAGAGACAGGAGGATAAGGAACATACAGGGGGAGAGGGAAGAGAGACAGGAGGAGAGGGAAGAGAGACAGGAGGAGAGGGAAGGGAGACAGGAGGAGAGGGAAGAGAGACAGGAGGAGAAGGAACAGACAGGGGGAGAGGGAAGAGAGACAGGAAGAGAGGGAAGAGAGACAGGAGGAGAAGGAACATACAGGGGGAGATGGAAGAGAGACAGGAGGAGAGGGAAGAGAGACAGGAGGAGAAGGAACATACAGGGGGAGAGGGAAGAGAGACGGGAGGAGAGGGAAGAGAGACGGGAGGAGAGGGAAGAGAGACAGGAGGAGAGGGAAGAGAGACGGGAGGAGAGGGAAGAGAGACGGGAGGAGAGGGTAAGAGAGACGGGAGGAGAGGGTAAGAGAGACGGGAGGAGAGGGTAAGAGAGACAGGAGGAGAGGGAAGAGAGACAGGAGGAGAGGGAAGAGAGACAGGAGGAGAGGGAAGAGAGACAGGAGGAGAGGGAAGAGAGGCAGACGGAAGAATATGATGGAAGAACGGAAGAGAAAGATATCAACAACTGAACACAGGAGAACATTTTAAAACCGCTTAAGGATCTCTACAGATCGGTGTCCCACCCACGGGACGGTTGAGCTAATGTGTGCTAATGTGATTAGCATGAGGTTGTAAGTAACAAGAAAATTTCCCAGGACATAGACATATCTGATATTGGCAGAAAGCTTAAATTCCTGTTCATCTAACTGCACTGTCCAATTTACAGTAGCTATTACAGTGAAATAATACCATGCTACTGTTTGAGGAGAGTGCACAGTTATGAACTTGAAAAGTTATTGATATTCCAATTCGGCACATTTGGGCAGTCTTGATACAAAAAGTTGAACATAATTGCAATGGTTCATTAGATCAGTCTAAAACTTTGCACATACACTGCTGCCATCTAGAGGCCAAAATCTAAATTGCGCCTGGGCTGGAATAATACATTATGGCCTTTATCTTGCATTTCAAAGATGGTACAAAAAAATACAAAACAATTGTATTTTTCTTTGTATTAACTTTTACCAGATCTAATGTGTTATATTCTCCTACATTAGTTTCACATTTCCACAAACTTCAAAGTAACAGCACGAGGGAGCTACAACAGACTTCTTCTGTCACAACGTCCCTCTAAGGCCCTTCTACTAGCTTGCTTGCCCTGGCCCGCTAGCTGCCTGAATCGCCGTGTCTCCGGCCTGCCGAGCCACTCACTGGACCCCTATGATCACTCGGCTACGCATGCCTCTCCCTAATATCAATATGCCTTGTCCATTGCTGTTTTGGTTAGTAATTATTGCTTTATTTCACTGTAAAGCCTCTAGCCCTGCTCAACACGCCTTAGATAACCCTTTAGTTCCACCTCCCACACATGGTGACCTCACCTGGTTTAAATGTTTCTAGAGACAATATCTCTCTCATCGTCACTCAATGCATAAGTTTACCTCCACTGTATTCACATCTTATCATATCTTTGTCTGTACATTATGCCTTGAATCTATTCTACCATGCCCAGAAACCTGCTCCTTTAACTCTCTGTTCCGAACGTACTAGACGACCAGTTCTTATAGCCTTTAGCCGTACCCTTATCCTACTCCTCCTCGGTTCCTCTGGTGATGTAGAGGTTAATCCAGGCCCTGCAGTGCCTAGCTCCACTCCCATTCCCCAGGCGCTCTCATTTGTTGACTTCTGTAACCGTAAAAGCCTTTGTTTCATGCATGTTAACATTAGAAGCCTCCTCCCTAAGATTGTTTTATTCACTGCCTTAGCACACTCTGCCAACCCGGATGTCCTAGCCGTGTCTGAATCCTGGCTTAGGAAGACCACCATAAACCCTGACATTTCCATCCCTAACTATAACATTTTCCAATAAGATAGAACTGTCAAAAGGGGGCGGAGTTGCAATCTACTGCAGAGATGGCCTGCAGAGTTCTGTCTTACTATCCAGGTATGTGCTCAAACAATTTGAGCTTCTACTTTTAAAAATCCACATTTTCAGAAACAAGTCTCTCACTGTTGCCACTTGCTATAGACAACCCTCTGCCCCCAGCTGTGCCCTGGACACCATACTTGAATTGATTGCCCCTCATCTATCTTCAGAGATCGTGCTGTTAGGTGACCTAAAGTGGGACATGCTTAACACCCCGGCCATCCTACAATCTAAGCTTGATGCCCTCAATCTAACACAAATTATCAATGAACCTACCAGGTCCAACCCCAAATCTGTAAACAGAGACAATATCATCCTATCCAACATGCCCTCCAAATACACCTCTGCTGTCTTCAACCAGGATCTCAGCGATCACTGCCTCATTGCCTGCGTCCGTAATGGGTCTGCGGTCAAACGACCACCCCTCATCACTGTCAAACGCTCCCTAAAACACTTCAGCGAGCAGGCCTTTCTAATCGACCTGGCCCGGGTATCCTGGAAGGATATTGACCTCATTCCGTCAGTAGAAGATGCCTGGTTATTCTTTAAAAGTGCTTCCCTCACTATCTTAAATAAGCATGCCCCATTCAAAAAATGTAGAACCAGGAACAGATATAGCCCTTGGTTCACTCCAGACCTGACTGCACTTGACCGGCACAAAAACATTCTGTGGCGTTCTGCATTAGCATCACATAGCCCTCGCGATATGCAACTTTTCAGGGAAGTTAGGAACCAATATACACAGGAAGTTGGGAAAGCAAAGGCTAGCTTTTTCAAACAGACATTTGCCTACTGCAGCACAAACTCCAAAAAGTTCTGGGACACTGAAGTCCATGGAGAATAATTTTTCTACGGCTGGCCATGCTTTCCACCTGGCTGCCCCTACCCCGGTCAACAGCCCTGCACCCTCCACAGCAACTTTCCCAAGCCTCCCCACTTCTCCTTCACTCAAATCCAGATAGCTGATGTTCTGAAAGAGCTGTAAAATCTGAACCCCTACAAATCAGCCTGGCTAGACAATCTGGACTCTCTCTTTCTAAAATGATTAGCCGAAATTGTTGCAACCCCTATTCCTAGCCTGTTCAACCTCTTTCGTATCATCTGAGATCCCCAAGAATTGGAAAGCTGCCGCGGTCATGCCCCTCTTCAAAGGAAGAGACACTCTAGACCCAAACTGCTACAGACCTAAATCTATCTTACCTAAGGTCTTCGAAAGCCATGTTAACAAATAGATCACTGACCATTTCAAATCCCACAGTACCTTCACCGCTATGCAATCTGGTTTACGAGCTGTCCAGCATCACTACTCTGGACGGCTCTGACTTAGAATATGTGGACAACTACAAATACCTAGGTGTCTGGTTAGACTGTAAACTCTCCTTCCAGGCTCACATTAAGCATCTCCAATCCAAAATTAAATCTAGAATCGGCTTCCTATTTCGCAACAAAAGCATCCTTCACTCATGCTGCCAAACATACCCTCGTAAAACTGACTATCCTACCGATCCTTGATTTTGACGATGTCATTTACAAAATAGCCTCCAACACTCTACTCAAAATGGATGCAGTCTATCACAGTGCCATCCGTTTTGTCAGCAAAGCCCCATATACTACCCACCACTGCGAACTGTACGCTCTCGTTGGCTGGCCCTCGCTTCATATGCGTCGCCAAACCCACTGGCTCCAGGTCACATGTAAGTCTTTGCTAGGTAAAGCCACGCCTTATCTCAGCTCAGTGGTCACCATAGCAACACCCACCCATAGCACGCACTCCAGCAGGCATATTTCACTGGTCACCCCCAAAGCCAATTCCTCCTTCGGCCACCTTTCCTTCCAGTTCTCTGCTGCCGATGACTGGAATGAACTTCAAAAATCACTGAAGCTGGAGACTCATATCTCCCTCACTAGCTTTAAGCACCAGCTGTCAGAGCAGCACACAGATCACTGCACCTGTACATAGCCCATCTGTAAATAGCCCATACAACTACCTCATCCCCATTCTGTTATTGATTTGATTTATTTTGCTACCTTGCACCCCAGTATCTCTACTTGTACATCTATCACTCCTGTGTTTAATTGCTATATTGTAATTATTTCGCCACTGTGGCCTATTTATTGCCTCCCTTATCCTACTTCATTTGCATACACTCTTTATTTATTAAAAAAAAAAAAAAAAAATGAAAGTGTTTGTTTTTTATGAACCTGTTTTTCTTTCTGCTTCTATTTTGTATTTATATTGATGTGTGTTTTTTTCTGTAATTTATGTAATTCAGGGCTCATCTGTAAAAGACTCCCTGATAAAATAAAGGTTAAATAAATAAACAAAATAAAATATTACGTGGCATTTCCTATGGAGAATTCTAACGATGAACAATGTTTTTGTATTCATACAAAAGGACTTTGTCCAAAAGAAGTGAAAATAGTGACAAACTAGCTGCCAACTGGCCCTGCTTGGCTCAGTCAGTAGAGCATGGCGCTTACTGTGGCAATGGTTGTGAGTTTGAATCCTGGGATCACCCATCTGTAAAATGTATGGAGACTAATTCACTTTGGATAAAAGTGTCTGCTAAATGGCAGAAGTATAGTGTGACGGAGAAGTCCGTCACTGGCTGCAGGCAGCATTTGGTACACTAAAACACACATTCGTCGCACCTCCCTGCTCCGTTATCAGATAAGTTAACAATGTGGGTCGACACAAGTTAACGTCCCTATCTTAGTACATACATTTCATACTTACCTCCCGTCAGTACCCGGTTATGGTATAAAGAGTACACAGACAAGTGTTCATGTTTAACTTAAGCAACATTTATTACACTTAGCAATGTTATGGATGAGCGCGTTGTTTGTTTGGTTCTGTTCCTCTCTCCATCTCTGTAGCTTCTGGGTATGCTGGGATAAGGACCTGAGCTAAGGCAATCAGGCTGACTTTGTAGTGCCTGTCCCGAATGGCTCGTTAATGTAAATTAACACATTGAAAGACACCATGTCAGTAGTAATGTGATTTTGTAAATGTTATATTGGTATATTATGTCATGAAAAACATGTTGCAATGTATAGACTTTAGTATGTTTAGCTGAATGGAAAATGTAGGCCTTGAACAAGTAATTGCTTAATTAATCAGTGCTGATTATGTTCTGATGGGAGGGCTTCCCCTACAAAAGGAGCCTCTCTTTCAGTTCGAAGGGGAGTCATTTTGGGAATTAGCTGTTGATGGGCGAAGCATTGTTTTTTTAAGCTGGCCCCATAATGGATACTTTGGATGGCTGTTTTTGTTCTGGAATCACTATGTAAATAAACACCCTGAAGCACAGAAGAACTTTTGCGGCTACGCCATCTTTTTATGTGATAGAGGTTAGGTTTTCCAGTTAGGCCTTCTGGCCTACTCTACGTGACATATATGCTATTTATTTAGTCTATAATCAAATGTAAATTAGATCAAATGGAGAAAAATTAAATAAAATATCTCCTTGTTCAGTTTCTGCAATTTTGTGGCTTAATTGTAGAGATACAGGACCAGACAGTAAAAGTATGAATGTCAGCTGGCTCTGTGTTTAGGCGGCCATTTTGTTCAGTTGAGTGTATCATTCTGGGTGTGGGGTTGAGTTTCCCCTAAACACTGATCTTAGGTCAGTTTTGAATTGTTCCCTCTAATGGTTAATGTTTAAATCAAATCAAATTTGTCACATGCTCCGAATACAATAGAATATGGTGAAATGCTTACTTACAAGCCCTTAATTAACTGACAATTCAGTTTCAAAAAAGACTTAAGAAAATAATTACTAAATAAATGAAAGTAAAAATAGTCAAATAAAAATAAAAAGTAACACAATCAAAGTAACACTTCTTTAGGCGGCCATATTCCTGATGTTGCTGATGAGTCTCCTGCTGTACTCTCTGTGGTCCACTGGTTTCACCTCCATCACCATGGCCTTCACACGGGACTCATCCTGAAACACACATTATATCAGTATTTAACCCGTGTTTGGTTAGAACCCCTAGATGTAGCGAGAGTAGTGTTTACACATATCAGTATTTATCCCGTGTTTGGTTAGAACCCCTAGATGTAGCGAGAGTAGTGTTTACACATATCGGTATTTATCCTGTGTTTGGTTAGTGTCTCCTGGACAGAAAAATCGGTTGCCGAGAGTATTGTTTTTTTTAGCCCGTTCATGATGGGAAACAAACAAAACCCAAACTTAAAGATGGCCAGCAACACATCTGACTTTTCACCTTTCAAATCAAATGATAGTAACTCATTAGTGAGTTATTCAGGAAATGGCGTATTTGCAACCAGCAAGGTTGACTCCAGATTCACACAGTAACAGATGCAGGGGACGACACATAGACAACCAGCAAGACTCAGCTGGGTTGACTCCTAATTCACACAGTAACAGATGCAGGGGACGGCTCATAGACAACCAGCAAGACTCAGCTGGGTTGACTCCTAATTCACACAGTAACAGATGCAGGGGATGGCGCATAGACAACCAGCAAGACTCAGCTGGGTTGACTCCTAATTCACACAGTAACAGATGCAGGGGACGGCTCATAGACAACCAGGAAGACAGCTGAGTTGACTCCTGAATGGTCTCTAACTTTCCCATTAACTGATGTGATTCATCATTCCATTTAATATTTCCTCTGTGAGTGTACCTGAGGAGAGGAGGGGGGGGGGGGGTTGAGGGAAAACAAGACCACTTGACAGTCGATGACAACTAATTTAATATGATTTCATTATAATTGAATAACAGTGCTCTTTAAAAGGGCGGTGGATCAGAGTGACAGCTTTTTCCTTTGACATCTCCCACACCCACATCACTATCACAATCTACTCAAATCTATTAGTCACACACACACACACACACACACACACACACACACACACACACACAGACACAGACACACACACACACACACACACACACACACACACACACACACACACACACACACACACACACACACACACACACACACAAACCTCTATGACAATCACTAATTTCATTCACTTCACTTCAGACACTAATTTATTCCGTTCAGAAACACACTTATTCCATTCCATCCTCAGCACTTCACACTTCAGAAACGATTTCTAAGACACAGAGGCACTTGAGTCTAAATTGGAAACGGCATTAAACGCTGTGGTGACATAACACCTTCATAAAACACCTGCCACGGTGACATAAGACATAACATCTTCATAAAACACCTGTCATGGTGACATAACATCATCATAAAACACCTGCCACGGTGACATAACACCTTCATAAAACACCTGCCATGGTGACATAACACCTTCATAAAACACCTGCCATGGTGACATAACACCTTTATAAAACACCTGCCATGGTGACATAAGACATAACACCTTCATAAAACACCTGCCATGGTGACATAACTAACACCTTTATAAAACACCTGCCATGGTGACATAAGACATAACACCTTCATAAAACACCTGCCATGGTGACATACCTAACACCTTTATAAAACACCTGCCATGGTGACATAACACCTTCATAAAACACCTGCCACGGTGACATAACACCTTTATAAAACACCTGCCATGGTGACATAAGACATAACATCATCATAAAACACCTGCCATGGTGACATAACACCTTCATAAAACACCTGCCACGGTGACATAAGACATTACATCTTCATAAAACACCTGCCATGGTGACATAACATCATCATAAAACACCTGCCATGGTGACATAACATCATCATAAAACACCTGCCATGGTGACATAACATCTTCATAAAACACCTGCCACGGTGACATAACATCTTCATAAAACACCTGCCATGGTGACATAACACCTTCATAAAACACCTGCCATGGTGACATAACACCTTCATAAAACACCTGCCATGGTGACATAACATCTTCATAAAACACCTGCCACGGTGACATAACATCTTCATAAAACACCTGCCATGGTGACATAACACCTTCATAAAACACCTGCCATGGTGACATAACATCTTCATAAAACACCTGCCATGGTGACATAACACCTTCATAAAACACCTGCCACGGTGACATAACACCTTCATAAAACACCTGCCATGGTGACATAACACCTTCATAAAACACCTGCCATGGTGACATAACATCTTCATAAAACACCTGCCATGGTGACATAACACCTTCATAAAACACCTGCCACGGTGACATAACACCTTCATAAAACACCTGCCATGGTGACATAACACCTTCATAAAACACCTGCCATGGTGACATAACACCTTTATAAAACACCTGCCATGGTGACATAAGACATAACACCTTCATAAAACACCTGCCATGGTGACATAACTAACACCTTTATAAATCACCTGCCATGGTGACATAACACCTTCATAAAACACCTGCCACGGTGACATAAGACATAAAACCTTCATAAAACACCTGCCATGGTGACATAACAACTTCATAAAACACCTGCCACGGTGACATAACACCTTCATAAAACACCTGCCATGGTGACATAAGACATGACACCTTCATAAAACACCTGCCATGGTGACATAACACCTCCATGATACACCTGCCACGGTGACATAAGACTTTACATCTTCATAAAACACCTGCCATGGTGACATAACACCTTCATAAAACACCTGCCACGGTGACATAAGACATAACATCATCATAAAACACCTGCCACGGTGACATAAGACATAACACCTTCATAAAACACCTGCCATGGTGACATAACTAACACCTTTATAAAACACCTGCCATGGTGACATAAGACATAACATCTTTATAAAACACCTGCCATGGTGACATAAGACATAACATCTTCATAAAACACCTGCCACGGTGACATAACACCTTCATAAAACACCTGCCACGGTGACATAACACCTTCATAAAACACCTGCCATGGTGACATAACACCTTTATAAAACACCTGCCATGGTGACATAAGACATAACACCTTCATAAAACACCTGCCATGGTGACATAACACCGTCATGATACACCTGCTGAGTTTTAAATACTGAACCTCAGCTCACACACTGACAACATGCTGTCTAGTGTATGTATATGTCAGAATATCTCTCAATATATATGCTTTCTAGACCATTGGGTCCATATGCTGATTCTAGACCAATGAGTCCATGTATGTATATGTCAGAATATCTCTCAATACATATGCTGCTTCTAGACCAATGGGTCCATATGCTGATTCTAGACCAATGAGTCCATATGCTGCTTCTATTAAAACACTAGACCAATGGGTCCATATGCTGCTTCTATTAAAACACTAGACCAATGGGTCCATATGCTGCTTCTATTAAAACACTAGACCAATATGCTGCTTCTATTAAAACACTAGACCAATGGGTCCATATGCTGCTTCTATTAAAACACTAGACCAATGGGTCCATATGCTGCTTCTATTAAAACACTAGACCAATGAGTCCATATGCTGCTTCTAATAAAACACTAGACCAATATGCTGCTTCTATTAAAACACTAGACCAATGGGTCCATATGCTGCTTCTAGACCAATGGGTCCATATGCTGCTTCTATTAAAACACTAGACCAATGTGCTGTGTCTATTGGGTGTTACTGTATATTTATTAATTTATTTAACTAGGCAAGTCTGTTAAGAACAAATTCTTATTTACAATGACGGCCTACACCGGCCAAACCCGGACGTCACTTGGCCAGTTGTGCGCCACCCTATGGGACTCCCAATTACGGCCGGTTGTGATACAGCCTGGATTCGAACCAGAGTGTCTGTAGTGACGCCTCCAGCACTGAGATGCAGTGGCTTAGACCGCTGTGCCATTTGGGGTTATATTTGAACAGCTAACAAGCCTTATATAGTCTGTCTCTTATTGTATTTGTATTTATTATGGATCCCCATTCATTCCTGCCAAGACAGCAGCTACTCTTCCTGGGGTTTATTATGGATCCCCATTAGTTCCTGCCAAGGCAGCAGCTACTCTTCCTGGGGTTTATTATGGATCCCCATTAGTTCCTGCCAAAGCAGCAGCTACTCTACCTGGGGTTTATTATGGATCCCCATTCATTCCTGCTAAGACAGCAGCTACTCTTCCTGGGGTTTATTATGGATCCCCATTCGTTCCTGCCAAGACAGCAGCTACTCTTCCTGGGGTTTATTATGGATCCCCATTCATTCCTGCCAAGACAGCAGCTTCTCTTCCTGGGGTTTATTATGGATCCCCATTCGTTCCTGCCAAGACAGTAGCTACTCTTCCTGGGGTTTATTATGGATCCCCATTCATTCCTGCCAAGACAGCAGCTTCTCTTCCTGGGGTTTATTATGGATCCCCATTCGTTCCTGCCAAGACAGTAGCTACTCTTCCTGGGGTTTATTATGGATCCCCATTCGTTCCTGCCAAGACAGCAGCTACTCTTCCTGGGGTTTATTATGGATCCCCATTCATTCCTGCCAAGACAACAGCTACTCTTCCTGGGGTTTATTATGGATCCCCATTCGTTCCTGCCAAGACAGCAGCTACTCTTCCTGGGGTTTAATATGGATCCCCATTCATTCCTGCCAAGACAGCAGCTACTCTTCCTGGGGTTTATTATGGATCCCCATTCGTTCCTGCCAAGACAGCAGCTACTCTTCCTGGGGTTTATTATGGATCCCCATTCATTCCTGCCAAGACAGCAGCTACTCTTCCTGGGGTTTATTATGGATCCCCATTCATTCCTGCCAAGACAGCAGCTACTCTTCCTGGGGTTTATTATGGATCCCCATTCATTCCTGCCAAGACAGCAGCTACTCTTCCTGGGGTTTATTATGGATCCCCATTCATTCCTGCCAAGACAGCAGCTACTCTTCCTGGGGTTTATTATGGATCCCCATTCGTTCCTGCCAAGACAGCAGCTACTCTTCCTGGGGTTTATTATGGATCCCCATTCATTCCTGCCAAGACAGCAGCTACTCTTCCTGGGGTTTATTATGGATCCCCATTCATTCCTGCCAAGACAGCAGCTACTCTTCCTGGGGTTTATTATGGATCCCCATTCATTCCTGCCAAGACAGCAGCTACTCTTCCTGGGGTCCAAACACTTTAAGGCACTTATATCACACATAAAAAAAACCAGTGCATCACATAACATTATTACACCACTAGATATCTACAGTACAAATACATGTGTTTGAAGGTGAAGTCAGTGCATTAAAGCTGGGACCGAGAGAATGAAGAATAGCTTCTATCTCAAGGCTAAACAGCAATCACTAACTCAGAGAGGCTGCTGCCTACACTGAAACCCAATCTCTGGCCACTTTAACAAAATGGATCACTAGTCACTTTAAACAATGGCACTTTAATAATGTTTACATTTCTTACATTACTCATATCACATGTATATACTGTATTTTATACCATCTAGTTGCACCTTGCCTATGCCGCTTGGCCATCGCTAATCCATATATTTATATGTACATATTCTTATTCCTCCCTTTAGATTTGTGAATTAGGAAGTTGTTGGGGAATTGTTAGAATACTTGTTAGATATTACTCTACTGTCGGAACCAGAAGCACAAGCATTTCGCTAAACTTGCATTAACATCTGCTAACCATGTGTATGGGACCAATCAAATTTAATTTGACTTGATATTCTGTCTCTGTACATATGAACAGCTAACAGGCCTTATATAGTCTGTCTCTGTACGTATGAACAGTTAACAGGCCTTATATAGTCTGTCTCTGTATATATGAACAGCTAACAGGCCTTATATAGTCTGTCTCTGTATATATGAACAGCTAACAGGCCTTATATAGTCTGTCTCTGTACATATGAACAGCTAACAGGCCTTATATAGTCTGTCTCTGTACATATGAACAGCTAACAGGTCTTATATAGTCTGTCTCCATACATGTGAACAGCTAACAGGCCTTATATAGTCTGTCTCTGTATATATGAACAGCTAACAGGCCTTATATAGTCTGTCTCTGTACATATGAACAGCTAACAGGCCTTATATGGTCTGTCTCTGTACATATGAACAGCTAACAGGCCTTATATAGTCTGTCTCTGTACATATGAACAGCTAACAGGCCTTATATAGTCTCTCTCCATACATATGAACAGCTAACAGGCCTTATATAGTCTGTCTCTGTATATATGAACAGCTAACAGGCCTTATATAGTCTGTCTCTGTATATATGAACAGCTAACAGGCCTTATATAGTCTGTGTCTGTACATATGAACAGCTAACAGGCCTTATATAGTCTGTCTCTGTACATATGAACAGCTAACAGGCCTTATATAGTCTGTCTCTGTATATATGAACAGCTAACAGGCCTTGTATAGTCTGTCTCCATACATGTGAACAGCTAACAGGCCTTATATAGTCTGTCTCTGTATATATGAACAGCTAACAGGCCTTATATAGTCTGTCTCTGTACATATGAACAGCTAACAGGCCTTATATAGTCTGTCTCCATACATATGAACAGCTAACAGGCCTTATATAGTCTGTCTCTGTACATATGAACAGCTAACAGGCCTTATATAGTCTGTCTCCGTACATATGAACAGCTAACAGGCCTTATATAGTCTGTCTCTGTATATTTGAACAGCTAACAGGCCATATATAGTCTGTCTCCATACATATGAACAGCTAACAGGCCTTATATAGTCTGTCTCTGTATATATGAACAGCTAACAGGCCTTATATAGTCTGTCTCTGTATATATGAACAGTTAACAGGCCTTATATAGTCTGTCTCTGTACATATGAACAGCTAACAGGCCTTATATAGTCTGTCTCTGTACACATGAACAGCTAACAAGACATATTTTGTCTCCGTACATATGAACAGCTAACAGGCCTTATATAGTCTGTCTCTGTACATATGAACAGCTAACAGGCCTTATATAGTCTGTCTCTGTATATATGAACAGCTAACATGACTTATATAGTCTGTCTCTGTACATATGAACAGCTAACAGGCCTATATCTATCTTACCATGCCTTTCTAAGGTCTTCGAAAGCCAAGTCAACAAAAAGATTACCGACCATTTCGAATCTCACCATACCTTCTCTGCTATGCAATCTGGTTTCAGAGCTGGTCATGGGTGCACCTCAGCCACGCTCAAGGTCCTAAATGATATCTTAACCGCCATCGATAAGAAACATTACTGTGCAGCCGTATTCATTGATCTGGCCAAGGCTTTCGACTCTGTCAATCACCACATCCTCATCGGCAGACTCGACAGCCTTGGTTTCTCAAATGATTGCCTCGCCTGGTTCACCAACTACTTCTCTGATAGAGTTCAGTGTGTCAAATCGGAGGGTCTGCTGTCCGGACCTCTGGCAGTCTCTATGGGGGTGCCACAGGGTTCAATTCTCAGACCGACTCTCTTCTCTGTATACATCAATGAGGTCGCTCTTGCTGCTGGTGAGTCTCTGATCCACCTCTACGCAGACGACACCATTCTGTATACTTCTGTCCCTTCTTTGGACACTGTGTTAACAACCCTCCAGGCAAGCTTCAATGCCATACAACTCTCCTTCCGTGGCCTCCAATTGCTCTTAAATACAAGTAAAACTAAATGCATGCTCTTCAACCGATCGCTACCTGTACCTACCCGCCTGTCCAACATTACTACTCTGGACGGCTCTGACTTAGAATACGTGGACAACTACAAATACTTAGGTGTCTGGTTAGACTGTAAACTCTCCTTCCAGACCCATATCAAACATCTCCAATCCAAAGTTAAATCTAGAATTGGCTTCCTATTTCACAACAAAGCATCCTTCACTCATGCTGCCAAACATACCATTGTAAAACTGACCATCCTACCAATCCTCGACTTTGGCGATGTCATTTACAAAATAGCCTCCAATACCCTACTCAACAAATTGGATGCAGTCTATCACAGTGCAATCCGTTTTGTCACCAAAGCCCCATATACTACCCACCATTGCGACCTGTACGGTCTCGTTGGCTGGCCCTCGCTTCATACTCGTCGCCAAACCCACTGGCTCCATGTCATCTACAAGACCCTGCTAGGTAAAGTCCCCCCTTATCTCAGCTCGCTGGTCACCATTGCATCTCCCACCTGTAGCACACGCTCCAGCAGGTATATCTCTCTAGTCACCCCCAAAACCAATTATTTCTTTGGCCGCCTCTCCTTCCAGTTCTCTGCTGCCAATGACTGGAACGAACTACAAAAATCTCTGAAACTGGAAACACTTATCTCCCTCACTAGCTTTAAGCACCAACTGTCAGAGCAGCTCACATATTACTGCACCTGTACATAGTCCACCTATAATTTAGCCCAAACAACTACCTCTTTCCCTACTGTATTTAATTAATTTATTTATTTTGCTCCTTTGCACCCCATTATTTTTATTTCTACTTTGCACATTCTCCCATTGCAAATCTACCATTCCAGTGTTTTACTTGCTATATTGTATTTACTTTGCCACCATGGCCTTTTTGCCCTTACCTCCCTTATCTCACCTCATTTGCTCACATCGTATATAGACTTGTTTATACTGTTTTATTGACTGTATGTTTGTTTTACTCCATGTGTAACTCTGTGTCGTTGTATGTGTCGAACTGCTTTGCTTTATCTTGGCCAGGTCGCAATTGTAAATGAGAACTTGTTCTCAACTTGCCTACCTGGTTAAATAAAGGTGAAATAAATAAATAAAAATAAAAATATAGTCTGTCTCCATACATATGAACAGCTAACAGGCCTTATATAGTCTGTCTCTGTACATATGAACAGCTAACAGGCCTTATATAGTCTGTTTCCGTACATACAAGGTACAAATCTGTTGTTCTGCCCCTGAACAGGCAGTTAACCCACTGTTCCTAGGCCGTCATTGAAAATAAGAATTTGTTCTTAACTGACTTGCCTAGGTAAATAAAGGTAAAATAAAAAAATAAAACAAAAATATGAACAGCTAACAAGACATATATTTTGTCTCTGTACATATGAACAGCTAACAAGACTTACATAGTCTGTCTTTGTATATATGAACAGCTAACATGCCTTATATAGTTTGTATATATTAACAGCTAACAGGCCTTATATAGTCTGTCTCCGTACATATGAACAGCTAACAAGACTTATATAGTCTGTCTCCGTATATATGTCTGTATAAACTATGCCACAGGTCCAGGGCTATTCAACTATATTGTTACGGGGCCAGATTTGAAAAAGGTTATTTACAGGGGGTCCAGACATTTTCTACATGTGATTACTCTTCCTAAAACTGGTGTAAAAAACAATGAACAAACAGAAATATAATCTTATAAAGCTCTTTTTTTTCTTTTACCCCTTTTTCTCCCCAATTTTCATGGTATCCAATTGTTTTTAGTAGCTACTATCTTGTCTCATCGCTACAACTCCCGTACGGGCTCGGGAGAGACGAAGGTTGAAAGTCATGCGTCCTCCGAAACACAACCCAACCAAGCCGCACTGCTTCTTAACACAGCGCGCATCCAACCCGGAAGCCAGCCGCACCAATGTGTCGGAGGAAACACCGTGCACCTGGCAACCTTGGTTAGCGTGCACTGCGCCCGGCCCGCCACAGGAGTCGCTGGTGCGCGATGAGACAAGAATATCCCTACCGGACAACACCTCCCTAACCCGGGGACGCTAGGCCAATTGTGCGTTGCCCCACGGACCTCCCGGTCGCGGCCGGTTACGACAGAGCCTGGGCGCGAACCCAGGGTCTCTGGTGGCACAGCTGGCGCTGCAGTACAGGGCCCTTAACCACAGCTCTTTTATTAAAATGTTATCTAAAAGTTCATTTGAAGTGCTTTAATATTAGCCTAAGTCGCTGTTTCACATTGTTGAAAGGATGGAACACATTTGTCATTATAAGACAGTTGACAAACATCACATTGATTGTTTTCTACTTCCTGTCCGTTTTACATACATCACTTCACACCTTTTGTTTTTATTTGCACATAGGAAATATTTTACTCATATCTCAGTTGACCAGCTTTTAGCCGGAGAAGTCTCTCTCCCGTCGTATCAGTAGAGAACGTTCTACAGCACCTCTGTGGGGGACTTAAACTCGTCAAATCTCGTTGCAAAGTTAGGCCTAAAGCTAAACTCTTAACATCACGGGAGTTATCTGTGCTGGTGATGACTGAAGATAGTCACGCAGTGCAGGGTAATGGATCGTTTTATTTGGGCTCAAATCAGAGAAGAAAATAACATATATGTTGAAAAGAAGTACGTTTTTCAATCACGTGAAAAACTGTCTAATCCCTTCCCTGTATTCCAAATTAAGTTGATTCAATTGAGTGAAGATGCCATACAAACAAATACATATGTTAAGAACTACATACTACATACATTATTATCCTTGCTTAGCCAACAAACCTCGTTATATAAAAGTAGAGTGATGTCGCAGGCTAGATGTTGATCGGATAAAGTTTATCATAGCCATAACTGAGCCCATGGTTTTTGTTAACTCACTGCTAAGTTAAGTGCAAAGCACACTATGGTGTATCAGGGAGTGTAGCGATCTCATCCGATAGGCGAACAGACATACCCTGTACCCCTGTTAGCTCTGATTGGCTGTAACTGGTATGTTGGGTGATATTGATTGACAGTAATTAGTGGGCGGGACTACAGGAAAGCAGATTCTCCCATTCGAGACTATTGAAGGCCCTGAATAGGCTCCTTTTGGCACTAAATATAGGATTTTTGATTTGTTTTCTTAATGTTCAGAATTGGCCATTCTAAAATGATAAATGGGTCAGATCTGGCCCATGGGCTGCAAGTTGAATAGCCCTGCACTGGACCATTGTGTCTCTATGGTAACGTGTTACTTGTATTAGCAGCTAATTAACCTTTGATTAATTAAGCTAACGAGGATGAGATGGCAAATTACAAACAGTAATTGGTGGTTAATTAAAGGTAATGAATGCATTAGTGGCATTGTTTGGTCATATTCCCTAAGTGATGACCACATAATAAGATTCTGTTTCTATGGTAATGGCCCGATCTCCATGACTGTGTGTGTATGTGTGTGTGTGTGTATATGTTTCTAGATGTGTGTATGTTTCTAGATGTGCGTGTGTGTGTGTGTTTTCGAGATGTGCGTGTGTACTCACGTTGTACGTCTCCAGCTTGACTCTGTTGCGGAAGATGTGTGTGGTGAAGTTGACCTTCTGGAACACCTCGTCAAACGCTGCCTCATCCTGATGGACAGACAGGGGAAAGGTTCAGAGTGTGTATGTGTGTGTGTGCATGAGAGAGAGCGAGAGAGACAGTGTGTGTGTGCGTGCGTGCATGTGTGTATGTCTCACCGTATCTTTAAGCTGGCCCAGAGTTTCTGCATTGTGACCCAGAATGCCCTCTGCTGTCTCATGGAAACATGTCACCCACTGGTTATCACTGAAGTCTGTTATGTTAGCCTGGAGAGGAAGGAGAGGAAGGAGAGGAAGGAGAGGAAGGAGAGAGAGAGAGAGAGAGAGAGAGAGAGAGAGAGAGAGAGAGAGAGAGAGAGCGAGAAGGAGAGAGAGCGAAGGATAGTGAGAAGGAGGGAGAGAGAGGGATAGAGATGGAGAGAAAGGTAGAGACAGAGAGAGGGGGATGGTGAGAGGGAGAGATAGAGATTAGAGAGAGAGAGAGAGAGAGAGAGAGAGAGAGAGAGAGAGAGAGAGATAGAGAGGGAGAGATAGAGATTAGAGAGAGACACAGAGAGAGAGGGAAAGATAGATAGAAGGAGAGATGGAGATTAGAGAGAGACACAGAGTGAGAGAGAGAGATAGATAGAAGGAGAGATAGAGATTAGAGAGAGACACAGAGTGAGAGAGAGAGATAGAGAGAGAGAGAGAGAGATAGATAGAGGGAGAGATAGAGATTAGAGAGAGACACAGAGTGAGTGTCGAGGTTGTTTCTATGTCGTGTAAGTGCTCTTCAGTATAGGTGTTCAGTGTAAATACACTGAGAGTACAAAACATCAAGAAAACCTGCTCTTTCCATGACATACACTGACCAGGTGCAAACTATGATCCATTATTGATGTCACTTGTTAAATCCACTTCAGTCAGTGTAGATGAATGGGAGGAGACGGGTTAAATAATATTGTTTAAGCCTTGAGACTGTTGAGACATGGATTAAGTATGTGTGCCATTCAGAGGGTGAATGGACAAGACGAACACTTAAAACTTGTTAGAGCTAGGGTCCTTTTTCTCAATTTCCGCCTGACGGGCCCAAAGTAAACTGCCTGTTGCTCAGGCCCTGAAGCCAGGATATGGAAATCATTGGTACCATTGGAAAGAAAACACTTTGAAGTTTGTAGAAATGTTAATGTAGGGAAATAATACACATTAGATATGGTAGGAGAAAATCCAAAGACAACCCAACTGGAATGTTTTTTTTTTTTGAGAGCTCATGCTCTTACAATGGAAAGTATAGAGAAATAATGAAATCTAGCTCCCGGTATGCAATTCCTATGGCTTCCACAAGGTGTCAGCACTCTATGTTCAAGGTTTCAGGCTTGTTTCTTCCAAAACGAAAGAGAAAGACAGTTTTACTACAAGGACACAGTCTTGGGAATTCGTGTTTGGGCGAGCAATGAAGACATTAAGCACCTGCTTACATCGGTTTCCTATTGAACATACTTCTTTCCTTCTGAAATATTATAGTTTGATTACAGTTTAGGGTATCTGAGGAGTCAATAGAAATGTATTTTCACTTGTTTTAACAAAGTTAACGGTAGATTTTTGGATATTAGGAAGGTATTAGGAAGGTGTGGCTAATGTTTTGTATACTTAGTGTATGTCTGTCCTTTATGTGTGTGAATGTCTGTCCATTATGTGTGTGTGTGTGTGGGGGGGGGGGTGGGGGGGGTGTTGTTGTACTCACAGACAGCATGACGCAGTATTTGTAGTTAGGGAATTGTTTGTCACACTTCTCACAGTGGTAGAGTCCATTTGGTTGTTCTATTACCTTCTTCTTACAATCTGCAGAGGGACAGGCCTGGTACAGACAGCTTTCCTTACCACTAAACAACACTGTGGCCACACAGCTGAAATAATCCGCCTGTAGAGAGGGAGAAGGGAGGGGGAGAGAGAGAGAGGAAAAGAGAGAAGGAGAGAGAGTGAGGGGGAGAGAGATGGAGGGGGGGTGGAGGGAGGGATGGATGGAGGAGGGGTGGATGGAGGGATGGAAAGATAAGAAAGAGGGAAAAAGAGAGAAAAGAGGACAACAAAAAGAGAGAGAAAGTGGATGGTAAGTGACACAGACAGGCAGAGAAAGAGACACAGAGAGACAAAGAAAGACAGAAAGAGAGACAGAGAGATAGAAAGACACAGAGAGAAACAGAGAGAGAGAGACACACACAATAGCAGGGACAACATTTTCTCAAAATGAATTTCAGTTGCAGCACAAGTCACAGAAGCAGTCGAAAGGCAATGCAATTATAAAGAAGAAGCTTGTAAAACGATGTGTACGTGTCTCTGCAGTTGAAAGGGAATATGTGTGTACCCGCCTGTGTGTATGTGTCTAAGGTTGGTATAATTTATGGTGTTATTAGCACCTAAGGCTTGAGCGAGGACTCAACAGCGGTAGAGACAGAAGATGGTAATTCAGCAGGATAAAGCCTATTCTCTCCTAGCTGCATGCCTGGTAGAGTAACACAACATTACCACACAGTTAAATACCAGAGACATGCCTGGTAGAGTAACACAACATTACCACACAGTTAAATATCAGATACATGCCTGGTAGAGTAACACAACATTACCACACAGTTAAATACCAGATACATGCCTGGTAGAGTAACACAACATTACCATCTAGTTAAATACCAGAGACATGCCTGGTAGAGTAACACAACATTACCATCTAGTTAAATACCAGAGACATGCCTGGTAGAGTAACACAACATTACCATCTAGTTAAATACCAGAGACATGCCTGGTAGAGTAACACAACATTACCACACAGTTAAATACCAGATACATGCCTGGTAGAGTAACACAACATTACCACACAGTTAAATATCAGATACATGCCTGGTAGAGTAACACAACATTACCACACAGTTAAATACCAGAGACATGCCTGGTAGAGTAACACAACATTACCACACAGTTAAATACCAGAGACATGCCTGGTAGAGTAACACAACATTACCATCTAGTTAAATACCAGAGACATGCCTGGTAGAGTAACACAACATTACCACACAGTTAAATACCAGATACATGCCTGGTAGAGTAACACAACATTACCACACAGTTAAATACCAGAGACATGCCTGGTAGAGTAACACAACATTAACACACAGTTAAATACCAGAGACATGCCTGGTAGAGTAACACAACATTACCACACAGTTAAATACCAGATACATGCCTGGTAGAGTAACACAACATTACCATCTAGTTAAATATCAGATACATGCCTGGTAGAGTAACACAACATTACCACACAGTTAAATACCAGAGACATGCCTGGTAGAGTAACAAAACATTACCACACAGTTAAATACCAGAGACATGCCTGGTAGAGTAACACAACATTACCACACAGTTAAATACCAGATACATGCCTGGTAGAGTAACACAACATTACCACACAGTTAAATATCAGATACATGCCTGGTAGAGTAACACAACATTACCACACAGTTAAATATCAGAGACATGCCTGGTAGAGTAACACAACATTACCACACAGTTAAATACCAGAGACATGCCTGGTAGAGTAACACAACATTACCACACAGTTAAATACCAGATACATGCCTGGTAGAGTAACACAACATTACCATCTAGTTAAATATCAGATACATGCCTGGTAGAGTAACACAACATTACCATCTAGTTAAATATCAGATACATGCCTGGTAGAGTAACACAACATTACCACACAGTTAAATATCAGAGACATGCCTGGTAGAGTAACACAACATTACCATCTAGTTAAATATCAGATACATGCCTGGTAGAGTAACACAACATTACCACACAGTTAAATATCAGAGACATGCCTGGTAGAGTAACACAACATTACCACACAGTTAAATACCAGATACATGCCTGGTAGAGTAACACAACATTACCATCTAGTTAAATATCAGATACATGCCTGGTAGAGTAACACAACATTACCACACAGTTAAATACCAGATACATGCCTGGTAGAGTAACACAACATTACCATCTAGTTAAATATCAGATACATGCCTGGTAGAGTAACACAACATTACCACACAGTTAAATATCAGATACATGCCTGGTAGAGTAACACAACATTACCACACAGTTAAATACCAGAGACATGCCTGGTAGAGTAACACAACATTACCACACAGTTAAATACCAGATACATGCCTGGTAGAGTAACACAACATTACCATCTAGTTAAATACCAGAGACATGCCTGGTAGAGTAACACAACATTACCATCTAGTTAAATATCAGATACATGCCTGGTAGAGTAACACAACATTACCACACAGTTAAATACCAGATACATGCCTGGTAGAGTAACACAACATTACCATCTAGTTAAATACCAGAGACATGCCTGGTAGAGTAACACAACATTACCATCTAGTTAAATATCAGATACATGCCTGGTAGAGTAACACAACATTACCACACAGTTAAATACCAGATACATGCCTGGTAGAGTAACACAACATTACCACACAGTTAAATATCAGAGACATGCCTGGTAGAGTAACACAACATTACCACACAGTTAAATATCAGATACATGCCTGGTAGAGTAACACAACATTACCACACAGTTAAATACCAGATACATGCCTGGTAGAGTAACACAACATTACCACACAGTTAAATACCAGATACATGCCTGGTAGAGTAACACAACATTACCACACAGTTAAATACCAGAGACATGCCTGGTAGAGTAACTCAACATTACCATCTAGTTAAATATCAGATATATGCCTGGTAGAGTAACACAACATTACCACACAGTTAAATATCAGATACATGCCTGGTAGAGTAACACACACACACACACACACACACACACACACACACACAGAAAGACGGCATGCAACATCGATACTAAACTGAATAGGTGGGACCAGTACTTACTGTTTACAGGTGGTTGTGTGTTTTATATCTCTAAGTGTCACTATAATCATCCTGTGTGGACAAAACAAGTACTGTAGGAAGAGACAAGTACTGATGGAATAGACAAGTACTGTAGGAAGAGACAAGTACTGTAGGAAGAGACAAGTACTGATGGAATAGACAAGTACTGAAGAAAGAGACAAGTACTGATGGAGACAAGTACTGAAGAAAGAGACACGTACTGCTGGAGACAAGTACTGAAGAAAGAGACAAGTACTGATGGAATAGACAAGTACTGAAGAAAGAGACAAGTACTGCTGGAGACAAGTACTGAAGAAAGAGACAACTACTGTAGGAAGAGACAACTACTGAAGAAAGATACAACTACTGTAGGAAGAGACAACTACTGTAGGAAGAGACAAGTACTATAGGAAGAGACAACTACTGTAGGAAGAGATAAGTACTGCTGGAGACAAGTACTGTAGGAAGAGCAAGTGTGTGTATTTATGTTTGTGTGTGTGTGTGTGTGTCTGTGTCTGTGTCTGTGTGTGTGTGTGTGTGTGTGTGTGTGTGTGTGTGTGTCTGTGTGTGTGTCTGTGTGTGTGTGTGTGTGTTGATGTGTGTTTGTGACAGGTACAAATGAAAGGGTGAAGGGAAGGTGGGTGTAGCTTTTTAGGTTCACAGTCTGATAGACAGGGACTGTCGTAAGTAGACATTTACTGACACAGTGAGGACTAATTATCCCTGAACACAGAGGTAAATACAGCACATTAATAACAGTTCCTGTGTGTGTGTGTGTCTGTGTCTGTGTATGTCTGTGTCTGTGTGTGTGTGTGTCTGTCTGTCTGTCTGTCTGTCTGTGTGTGTGTGTGTGTGTGTGTGTGTGTGTGTGTGTGTGTGTGTGTGTGTGTGTGTGTGTGTGTGTGTGTGTGTGTGTACCTACTCAATCATTCGAGAGTAGGTCTGTCCCAGAGAAGTTGATGTCCATTGTCACTTTGACCTTTACAGAACACAACATGTTACCATCAGGTTCAACGACCTTTGACCTATACTTGACACACCACATTACAGTAGGGCTCAACGAGCTTTGACTTCTTGACCCCTGCAGGCTACAGTGACTCAGACCCAAATCATCTGTCCCGGGTTGTATCCAAAATGACCCCATTTATATACACCCTGTCCCAATAGGGCGTCAAATAGGGCCCTGGTCAAAGAAGAAAACTATATAGGAAATAGGATGATATTTGGGACACATCCCCAGACATCTCTGCTCTTTCCCAGAACCCTAATGAGACTAACGAGAGAGTTAACGACAAAAGTCTAATTAGTGGCATTCCCCCCCAGCTTTGCCGACCTCCCAAACCACTCTACCCTCTGTCTTCCACTCTACCCTGGAGTCATCACGCTCCCAGAACTCTGATCTCACTCCTCCCACCACCCTCTGTCTTCCTGGAGTCATCAGGCTCCCAGAACTGATCTCACTCCTCCCACCACCCTCTGTCTTCCTGGAGTCATCACGCTCCCAGAACTCTGATTCAACTCCTCCCACCACCCTCTGTCTTCCTGGAGTCATCACGCTCCCAGAACTCTGATTCAACTCCTCCCACCACCCTCTGTCTTCCTGGAGTCATCAGGCTCCCAGAACTCTGATTCAACTCCTCCCACCACCCTCTGTCTTCCTGGAGTCATCACGCTCCCAGAACTCTGATTCAACTCCTCCCACCACCCTCTGTCTTCCTGGAGTCATCACGCTCCCAGAACTCTGATTCAACTCCTCCCACCACCCTCTGTCTTCCTGGAGTCATCACGCTCCCAGAACTCTGATTCAACTCCTCCCACCACCCTCTGTCTTCCTGGAGTCATCACGCTCCCAGAACTCTGATTCAACTCCTCCCACCACCCTCTGTCTTCCTGGAGTCATCACGCTCCCAGAACTCTGATTTAGAATTACGTAATGGTAGAAATTTATGATGTTGGAATCTCAGAATTGGTAGGTTGGAATGAAAGAATGTCAGAGCAGGAAATAACAGAATAAGAGAGGTTGAGAATATGATATGGGACAGAGGGAGAGAGAAATTGAGAGTTTGAGAGATGGATAGATTTTGAAGCTGAGGTTAGATGACTATCTACCTTAATCCCCCTTTGTAGCTTTCTCCTTTTTTACCTCCCTCCCCCTTTCCCTTTCTTCCTCTCTGGCCTGCTCTCTTTCTGTAGTTCTCAGTGTACAGAGTCCCTCCCCCTTTCCCTTTCGTCCTCTCTGATCTGCTCTCTTTCTGTAGTTCTCAGTGTACAGAGTCCCTCCCTCTTTCCCTTTCTTCCTCTCTGGCCTGCTCTCTTTCTGTAGTTCTCAGTGTACATAGTCCCTCAGGGAGCCTTAACCTGGAAACCACCAAGGAAAACATACACACACACACACACACACACACACACACACACACACGCAGATAAACACTAGAGCTGGGACGATACACCCAAAATTACCGACACTGAGAACGCCTTCGTCTTACCGAGGCATTTTGATTAATTTGGTTATTTTTGTGTGTTTCTTTAGTTTTTATAGGTTTTAATTCCAACCTAACTAATCTTATTCAGTTTGTCAACCATGCTAATTATTAGCATCAGGTGTGCTAGACTTGGGTTGGAGTTAAAACCTACAGGAGGATATCTCTCCGGGAACAGGGTTGGAGTTAAAACCTACAAGAGGATATCTCTCCAGGAACAGGATTGGAGTTAAAACCTACAGGAGGATATCTCTCCAGGAACAGGGTTGGAGTTAAAACCTACAAGAGGATATCTCTCCAGGAACAGGGTTGGAGTTAAAACCTACAGGAGGATATCTCTCCAGGAACAGGGTTGGAGTTAAAACCTACAAGAGGATATCTCTCCGGGAACAGGGTTGGAGTTAAAACCTACAGGAGGATATCTCTCCAGGAACGGGGTTGGAGTTAAAACCTACAGGAGGATATCTCTCCAGGAACAGGGTTGGGGTTAAAACCTACAGGAGGATATCTCTCCAGGAACAGGGTTGGAGTTAAAACCTACAAGAGGATATCTCTCCAGGAACAGGGTTGGAGTTAAAACCTACAAGAGGATATCTCTCCAGGAACAGGGTTGGGGTTAAAACCTACAGGAGGATATCTCTCCAGGAACAGGGTTGGAGTTAAAACCTACAAGAGGATATCTCTCCAGGAACAGGGTTGGAGTTAAAACCTACAGGAGGATATCTCTCCAGGAACAGGGTTGGAGTTAAAACCTACAAGAGGATATCTCTCCAGGAACAGGGTTGGAGTTAAAACCTACAGGAGGATATCTCTCCAGGAACGGGGTTGGAGTTAAAACCTACAGGAGGATATCTCTCCAGGAACAGGGTTGGGGTTAAAACCTACAGGAGGATATCTCTCCAGGAACAGGATTGGAGTTAAAACCTACAGGAGGGCATCTCTCCAGGAACAGGATTGGAGTTAAAACCTACAGGAGGGCATCTCTCCAGGAACAGGGTTGGAGTTAAAACCTACAGGAGGGTTTCTCTCCAGGAACAGGGTTGGAGTTAAAACCTACAGGAGGGCATCTCTCCAGGAACAGTGTTGGAGTTAAAACCTACAGGAGGGTTTCTCTCCAGGAACAGGGTTGGAGTTAAAACCTACAGGGGGGCATCTCTCCAGGAACTTGGTTGGAGTTAAAACCTACAGGGGGGCATCTCTCCAGGAACAGGGTTGGAGAGCCCTGGTCAACAGTAATAGCCTATGCTTCATGTTGATTCCTGCAATGAAAGTATCTTCCTGTCCTGGTTGGCTGCTGACTCTTACTCCCTGTGCACACAGTGGAGGGAGAGATGAATTCTGAGAAGCACAAGCAAAACACCGTCTTCAAAGCAACTACTGTTGTTCCGGTTACCGAGAGCAGGATGACAGCTTTCTGTGAGTATATCATGCGTTTCGCCCCTCTTGTGTATGGACTTAATGGCACGACTTTACAACCAGAGTAGATCGTAGTTGATACGGTTTTGATGCACCTGCACAGTGGAGTCAAGCGAAGCGCGCCATTTGCAGTGAATAGGCCTACATCAAATAGCCTAGGCCTAAAAGTGGAACGTTTTTATGGGACGTTAGCCTTTATTTACTGATAAATTAATCTATTAGCCTACATGGTTACCTAGCAACAATATCATGTTTAGAGTTAGCAATCTAGCTAAGTGTTTTGAGCTCCTACATCCTCAGCTGGTGAATACTATAGCCTATTGGCCATTATGAACAAAGATGTGGGCAAATTCTCTGAAGAACCAAAAGTACGTCTCATAACAGGTTGCACATCAAAATATCAATCATGTATTTCCTGTAGATGTTAGATGAAATAGCTTCCTGTTTTAATCATAGGCTACTACCTCAGCTGTCTAACTTGTCAAGAGCTCTGCTGTAACTGTCAATAAAAAAAATACACACACACACACACACACACACACACACACACACACACAGTCAAGACACACTGTAACCTTGGGGGTAGAGTGTTTTGGATGAAAGCAGAATGCTGAATTTGATTATTTGTAAGTAAAACCCTGTAATTGGAATTCCCCTATTTTCCAGCTGCTGTGTGTGTTTGTACGTATCTGGCCGTGTGTCAATGTGGGTGTACTACTGCTGTGTGTGATGAACAACCTTCCCAACCCTATACATTCACTGAAGGGCGAGAGAGAGAGCTAGAGAAAGACAGAGATAGAAAGAGAGAGAGACAGAGAGAGAGAGAGACAGAGACACAGACAGACAGAGAGAGAGCGACAGACAGACAGAGAGAGACAAACAGAGAGAGAGAGAGAGAGACAGAGAGAGACAGAGAGACAGAGAGGGAGACAGAGAGAGACACGGAGAGAGACAGAGAGTACACAGCGGCCCTAAACAGAGAGTACACAGTGGCAGAATACCTGACCACTGTGACTGACCCAAAATTAGGGAAAGCTTTGACTATGTACAGACTCAGTGAGCATAGCCTTGCTATTGAGAAAGGCCGCCGTAGGCAGACATGGCTCTCAAGAGAAGACAGGGTGTGTGCTCACTGCCCACAAAATGAGGTGGAAACTGAGCTGCACTTCCTAACCTCCTGTCCAATGTATGATCATATTAGAGAGACATGTTTCCCTCAGATTACACAGATCCACAAAAAAATCGAAAACAAATCAAATTTTGATAAACTCCCATATCTACTGGGTGAAATTCCACAGTGTGCCATCACAGCAGCAAAACACCATTGTAAATACAACCCATATTTATGCTTATTTATTTTATCTTGTGTCCTTTAACCATTTGTACATTGTTAAAACACTGTATATATATAATATGACATTTGTAATGTCTTTATTGTTTTGAAACTTCTGTATGTGTAATGTTTACTGTTAATTTTTATTTTTTATTTCACTTTATATATTATCTACCTCACTTGCTTTGGCAATGTTAACACATGTATCCCATGCCAATAAAGCCCCTTGAATTGAATTGAGAGACAGAGAAAGAGACAGAGACAGAGAGAGAGACAGAGAGGGAGACAGAGAGGGAGACAGAGAGGGAGACAGAGAGGGAGACAGAGAGAGAGAGAGAGAGAGAGAGAGAGAGAGTGAGATAGAGAGAGAGAGAGAGATACAGAAAGGGAGAGAGAGAGAGAGAGAGAGAGAGAGACAGAGAGACAGGGAGACAGAGACAGAGAGACAGAGAGAGACAGAGACAGAGACAGAGAGGGAGACAGAGAGAGAGAGAGAGAGACAGAGAGGGAGACAGAGAGGGAGGGAGACAGAGAGACAGAGACAGAGACAGAGAGACAGAGACAGAGAGGGAGAGACAGAGAGGGAGACAGAGAGAGAGAGAGAGAGAGAGAGAGAGAGAGAGAGAGAGAGAGAGAGAGAGAGAGAGAGAGACAGAGAGAGAGAGAGAGAGAGAGAGAGAGAGACAGAGACAGAGACAGAGACAGAGACAGAGACAGACAGAGGAGAGGAAGGAAGTGTCTGGTCTTCTATTAATTACCTGTCTGCTCTCTCCCTAATCTCCATCTCTCCTTCCTTTTTCACTCACTTTCCGGTCTTTCAACAATACAATCTCTCTCTACTCCACCTCTCTTTCTCTCTCCTTCAGTTGTTCCTTCTTTCTTTACAAGTGGCCTCATTTCCTTTCTTCTTGACATAAGGTTTATTCTTTCTCTGCTTCAATTTCTCCTCTCTCGCTCTCCTTCTCCCTCCTCTCTCCATCACTATAGGAGTTAGTACAGCCCCCTAGGCTCTTCCTCTGTGTCAGCCCTGTAATTAGAACTTTTTATTAGAAACTAAAATGAATAAAAAATTGCTTACGGCTTCCCCCTCCCCCCTCCCAAAACGTTAAGCTGATTATATTCATTTAATTCAGCAGTTTGAAAGTTTGGAGTGACACACCATCATGCTATGATGATACTATTCATAGATGTTGAGGAAGGGACAGTCCTAACTTGAGATCTGCATGTGTAACTCAAATTCATGCAAAACATCCCCCACTGGCATTGATGCATTATTTAGGCTAAATTCTGAGTTCTGGGTGTATCTCAAGTTCAGGGAAAAGTTAACATGCTGATACATAGTGAAGCAACTCATTCAACATGAACTAATGTGTGTGTCTGTGTGTGCTGTTTTTGTGTGCTGTTTGTATGAGTGTGTTTGCGTGCTCTGTGTGTGTGTGTGTGTGTGTGTGTGTGTGTGTGTGTGTGTGTTGTCTGTGTGTGTTTGCATGCTCTGAGTGTGTGTGTGTGTGTGTGTGTGTCTGTGTGAGTACGAGTGTGTTTGTGTGCTCTGTGTGTGTGTCTGTGTGTGTTTGCATGCTCTGAGTGTGTGTGTGTGTGTCTGTGTGAGTACGAGTGTGTTTGTGTGCTCTGTGTGTGTCTGTGTGTGTATGAGTGTGTTTGTGTGCTCTGTGTGTGTGTGTGTGTGTGTGTGTGTGTGTGTGTGTGTGTGTGCTCTGTGTGTGTGTGTCTGTGTGTGTATGAGTGTGTTTGTGTGCTCTGTGTGGGTGTGTCTGTGTGTGTATGTGTGTGTTTGTGTGCTCTGTGTGTGTGTCTGTGTGTATGAGTGTGTTTGTGTGCTCTGTGTGTGTGTGTCTGTGTGTGTATGAGTGTGTTTGTGTGCTCTGTGTGTGTGTCTGTGTGTGTATGAGTGTGTTTGTGTGCTCTGTGTGTGTGTCTGTGTGTGTATGAGTGTGTTTGTGTGCTCTGTGTGTGTGTCTGTGTGTATGAGTGTGTTTGTGTGCTCTGTGTGTGTGTCTGTGTGTGTATGAGTGTGTTTGTGTGCACCTCGTCTCCTTGTCCCAGTTGTTCAGTCTTGACGTCGCTGAGTGTTTTCCAGCAAGTGTTGGCTCCGCCTCCTGCAGGCCTCAATTCGGTCAGTGATTGGCCGTCCAGAGCATGACCTTCCTGATCATACCTACACACACACACACAGGAAGAAAATCACAGAGACTTACGTTAGAATTTAGAGAGCGTGAAAGGGAAAGCGAGAAAACAGAGACAGAGGAAAGAAAGAGAGAGAGAAACAGAAGGAGAAAAGAGAGAGAGAGAAGCAGAGAGAAATAGAGAGAGATCTCTACTTCACATGCTTTGGTGATGTTAACATTTGTTTCCCATGCCAATAAAGCCTCTTGAATTAAAATTGAATTCAATTCAATTGAGAGAGAGAGAGAGAAGGGGACTCTCGCTATTGTCACTTTACTGCTGCTGTTGAATTATTATATTGTTGTTATATTGTTATATTTATTTTTAAAAATGTACTTAACACTTAACATTGTTAGTTAAAGGGTTGTAAGTTAGCATTTCACTGTTGAATTCGGCGCATGTGATAAATACAATTAGATTTGATTTGAGAGAGAGAGGAACAGAGAGAGATCAGAGCGAGTGGGAGGGAGAGAGAGGGAGAGAGAGAAGGAGAGAGAAACAGAGAGGAGAGAGGGATAATTGGGGTAAATGAGAAACATAAACAGAGCGTGTTGAGGACATATCTAATGATCCCTGAACAGCAAAGTAATTACAACACATCAATAACACTCCTCTCTGAGTGTGTATGTGTATGTGTGTGTGTGTAAGTGCCTGCATGTGTGTGTGTGTGTATGTGTGTATGTGTGTGTGTGTGGGTGTGTGTGTGTGTGTGTGTGCTTGGACAACGGTTCCGGAGGGGATGGGATGACACTTTACTGGCTCCTAACCAATTTTTTTTTTCTGATTGTTTGTAACTTATTTTGTAAACAATGTTTCTGCCACCGTCTCTTATGACTGAAAAGAGCTTCTGGACATCAACTTCCGGTGAAACTGGAGGGCGCGCAATTCAAATAAATAATCCTAAATATTATGGATTGTAAACATTTATGTACATGTATGTCTTATATGAGTTGAAAGCTTAAATTCTTGTTAATCTAACTGCACTATCGTATTTACAGTAGCTATTGCAGCGAAAACATGCCATGCGATTGTTTGAGGACGACTCCCCACGTCAAAATATTTTTTCCACTGGCACAGATTTCATACATTCACATATAAAGATTAAATATTCACTTACTTTTTGAAAATCTTCCTCTGATTTGTCATCCAAAGGGTCCCAGCTATCACATGTAGTGTCGTTTTGTTAGATAAAATCCTTCTTTTCAAAAAGTCAGTTTAGTTGGCGCCATCGATTTGAGTAATCCACTCGTTTAACTTCATATGGCTGCAGGGGTAGTATTGAGTAGCTTGGATGAAAAGGTGCCCATTGTAAACGGCCAGCTCCTCAGTCGCTAATATATGCATATTATTATTAGTATTGGATAGAAAACACTCTAAAGTTTCCAAAACGGTCAAAATATTGTCTGTGAGTATAACAGAACTGATATTGCAGGCGAAACCCTGAGGAAAATCAAAACAGGAATTGGCTTCTATTTTGAAAACTCCATGTTCCATAGCCTCCCTTTGCTGGATTTGAAGGAATATGAACCAGATTCCTTTTCCTATCGCTTCCTCAAGGTGTCAGTCTTCAGACATAGTTTCAGGCTTTTATTTTGAAAAATTAGCCAGAACGATAACATCGCGTCAAGTGGTCACATGAGTTTTGCTCGCGCAACAGAGTTTGGATAGGTATTGCTTTTCCCTCTCCTACTGTGAAAGACATTTGCGGTTGATATATTATCGATTACATATTTTAAAAACAACCTGAGGCTTGATTATAAAAAATGTTTGACATGTTTCTGTGGACATTATGGAAACTATTTGGAATTTTCGTCTACGTTGTCGTGACCGCTCTTTCCTGTGGATTTCTGAACATAACGCGACAAACAAACTGAGTTATTTTGGATATAAAAATAATCTTTATGGAACAAAAGGAACATTTGTTGTGTAACTGGGAGTCTCGTGAGTGAAAATATCCGAAGATCAAAGGTAAACAATTAATTTGATTGCTTTTCAGATTTTCGTGACCAAGTTACCTGATGCTAAGTGTACTTAATGTTTTGTCGAGCGATCGATAAACTCACACAAACGCTTGGATTGCTTTCGCTGTAAAGCATCATTTCAAAATCTGACACGACAGGTGGATTAACAAAAGGCTAAAATGTGTTTTCCTATATTGCACTTGTGATTTCATGAATATAAATATTTATAGTAATATTTATTGTATGTAGCGCTATGCTATTCAGCGGTTGTTGATGACACTTATCCCAATAGGGGTGTTGCAGCCATTACAAGTTAAATTTACAGAGAAAGGAATCCGAAAATCCCCTAAACTTTTTTTTCAACTAGTCAAAATATGTTTCTATTTACTCATCAGATACCCTAAAATGTAATCAAACTATAATATTTCTTTCAGAAAGATGTATGTTCAACAGGAAACCGATTTAAGCAGGTGCTTAATGTCTTCATGGCGCGAGCAAACACTAATTTCCAAGACTGTGTCCTTCTACTAAAACTGTAATTTCTTATTGGTTTTGAAGCCGGAAACCTTGAACATAGACTGCTGACACCCTGTGGAAGCCATAGGAATTGCATCCAGGGAGCTGATTTTCAATTTGACCGTTCTCTTGCATTTCTAAGAGGATGGTCTCTCAACAACAAAAAAATTCTGGTTGTTTTTTCTTTGGATTTTCTCCTACCATATCTATTGTGTTATATTCTCCTATATATTTTTTTAACATTTCTACAAACTTCAAAGTGTTTTCTTTCCAATGGTACCAATTATATGCATATCCTGGCTTCGGCCTGAGCTACAGGCAGTTTACTTTGAGCACGTCATTCAGGCAGGAATTTGAGAAAAAAGGGTTACAGTTACAAACTGTAATATCTTATGTTTCATAGAGTTGTGACTGAACGACAACACGGATAATATACAGTTAGCTGGATTTTCCATACATTGGGAGGACAGGACAGCTATGTCTGGTAAGACAAGTGGTGGTGGTGTGTGTCTATTTGTGAAAAACAGCTGGTGCACAATGTCTGATATAGGTTTTTACAATCACTAGAAATAATTTCAGAACCTTGATGTCATTTCTCAAAACTCTAGACACAAAACTCACAACCGATGATCAAAATGCACATTTTTCAAAACTCTTAACACTTTTTCCAATCGCTTGGGTACTGGCACGTTCATCGTATGAATCGGACCAAGGCTCAGTGTGGTATACGTACATTTATTATTATTATAATAACAAAACGACACGTGACGCTATACAAAATGAGTGCTGGCAGGCAACTACACATAGACAAGAACCCACAAACACCAAAGGGAAATGGCTACCTAAATATGATCCCCAATCAGAGAGAACGATAAACAGCTGCCTCTGATTGGGGACCATATCAGGCCACCATAAACATACAAATACCTAGACCTACAAAACCCCTAGACATACAAAAACCCTAGACAATACAACACCCCTAGACAATACAAAAACTAGCGTATCCACCCTAGTCACACCCTGACCTAACCAAAATATAAAGAAAACAGAGATATTTCAGGTCAGGGCGTGACAGTACCACCCCCCCAAAGGTGCGGACTCCCGGCCGCAAACATGAACCTATAGGGGAGGGTCTGGGTGGGCATCTACCCTTGGTGGCGGCTCTGGTTCTGGACGCCACCCCCCCTCTTTACACTGATCCCTCCGCCTTTGTTCTGGACTGTGGACCGTCGTTGGAGGTTCCGGACTCTGGACCGTCGTGGGAGGTTCCAGACTGTGAAACGTCACCAGAAGCTCTGGACTGGGAACTGTCGCCGGAAGATCTGGATTGTGGAGGCGCACTGGAGGCCTGATGCGTTGGACCAGTACTGGTGGGACCGGGCAGGGGACACGCACCTCAGGGAGAGTGCGAGGAGCAGGAACAGGAAGTACTGGACTGTGGAGGCGCCTTGGAGGTCTGATACGTGGGACCGGTACAGGTGGTAACGGGCTGATGACACGCACTTCAGGGCGAGTGCAGAGAGGAGGCACAGGACGTACTGGAATGTGGAGGTGCATTGGAGACCTGATGCGTGGGACCGGTACAGGTGACACCGGGCTGATGACACGCACCTCAGCAAGCCCGCTCTGTAGCCCTCTCAATGCTAGCACCTCTCTCCGGAATCTTGCGTCGAACTCCTCATCCGACTCCCTGACTGGCTCTGGTTCGCTCCTCAGCTCCGCCGACTGATCCATATGCCCCCCCCCCCCCCTCCCCCCAAAAAAGTATTGGGGTTTCTGTGGCCTATCTCGTCGGTATAACTCCTCGTAACATTGCCGTTCCGCTTTCGCTGCCTCCATTTCCTCCTTCGGAAGGTGAAACTCCTGCTCCATCCAGGATCTCCTCCCAGGTCCTCCTGAACACGATGCTTGGTCCATTTTTGGGGGGTTCTTCTGTCACGTTCGTCGTATGAATCAGAACAAGGTGCAGCGTGGTATGCGTACCTTTATTATAATAAGTATGAACACTGAACAAACTAACTAAAATAACAATACGACACGTGAAGCTGACAGGCAACTACACATAGACAAGAACCCACAAACACCAAAGGGAAATGGTTACCTAAATATGATCCCCAAGCAGAGACAACGATAAACAGCTGCCTCTGATTGGGAACCATATCAGGCCACCATAAACATACAAAAACCCTAGACAATTCAAATCCCCTAGACAATACAAAAACCCTAGACAATACAAAAACTAGCATACCCACCTTAGTCACACCCTGACCTAACCAAAATATAAAGAAAACAGAGATATCTCAGGTCAGGGCGTGACAGGTACAGTACACATGAAGCTAAGATAATTTGTTCATTTGTTTAAATCATATCTGCAAAAACTTAACATCAGGATTACCATTTCAAAATGCAATTCACACATTACATCTGAGATGACCGTCTATTCATTTCAAAGTAACTGATGCATTACTCTTAATGCATAGTTTTATGGAAACTGACAAACAATATTGCATGTTTAGATCATGAACGTTTCAGGATAACGAGATCCTTTGACACCAATTATCGTGGAACATGAACCAATTGCACTACATTATCTATGGATGTAATATTTCATTATCATTCTTTATCAGACACTGTTTCTATGGTCCCATGTACCACTTTTACAGACCATGTTTTCAGATGTGACTTTACTGTACACTAGTACTGTACACCCTTTTGCCTCCACAATAGCCTGAATTATTTACGGTGTTGTACGTTAAGAGATTTTGGTATTTGGTATTTTATTAGGATTCCCATTAGCTGTTGCAAAAGCAGCAGCTACTCTTCCTGGGGTCCACACAAAACATGAAACATAATACAGAATGACATAATACAGAACATCATTAAACAAGAACAGCTCAAGGACAGAACTACATACATTTTTAAAAAGGCACACGTGGCCTACATATCAATGCATACACACAAACTATCTAGGTCAAATAGAGGAGAGGCGTTGTGCCGAGAAGTGTTGCTTTAACTGTTTTTTGAAACCAGGTTTGCTGTTTATTTGGGCAATATGAGATGGAAGGAAGTTCCATGCAATACTGTACGTTTTCTTGAATTTGTTCTGGATTTGGGGACTATGAAAAGACCCTTGGTGGTATGTCTGGTGGGATAAGTGTGTGTGTGAGAGCTGTGTGTAAATTGAATATGCAAAAAATGTGGGATTTTCAACCCAAATTCAACCCACATCAGCCCTCTGATTACAATTAAGAACAAAACGTGCCACACTGTTCTGGGCCAGTTGCAGCTTAACTAGGTCTTTCCTTGCAGCACTGGACCACACGGCTGGACAATAATCGAGTAGAGCATCTCTTTATTAAGGCTATCTATTTATTTAGAGCACATTTACTCCACACACAGAGATTCATACAAAGCTCTCCCCTGCCCTCCATTTGGCAAATCTGACCATAATTTTATCCTCCTGATTCCTGCTCACAGCGTAAACTAACAGCGTAAGATGGTGCCGGAGAAGAAGTACGTTTCACGTACCACCAGCCGATTGGGTTTTTTGTTGTTGTTTATTTGCAATGTTTTTTTTTATAATGTTGCCGCTACCATCTCTTATGACCGAAAATAACTTCTAGACATTGGACTGTGATTACTCAAGAAGGACTAGCAGAATCCTTTTTTTCCTTTCATGACTCTGACAAGCCCGACGCAAAGGATTTACTGCTTCCTCGGGAGCAGACCCCGATCCCCGTGATCTGCGTGAAGAGAATTCATAGGCCATCGAATAAACCCCCACTTCCCTCCATCCTGCTAGCAAACGTGCTATCTTTGGAGAATAAAATCGATGAGGTATGCAGAAGATTAAACTACTAACGGGACATTAAAAACTGTAACGTCTTATGCTTCACATAGTCATGGCTGAACGATGATAATATCAACATACAGATGGCTGGTTACACAATGTACCAGCAGGATAGAACAGAGGCGTCTGGTAAGACAAGAGGCGGCTGTCTACAACAGCTGGTGCACGATATCTAAGGAAGTCTCGAGCTATTGCTCGCCTGAGGTCTAATGATAAGCTGTAGACCACACTACCTACCGAGAGAGTTTTCATCTGTATTCTTTGTAGCTGTTTACATACCACCACAGTCAGAGGCACTAAGACAGCATTGACTGAGCTGTATTCCGCCATGAGCAAACAAGAAAACGCTCTCCGAGAGGCGGGGCTCCTAGTAGCTGAGGACCTTAATACAGGGAAACTTAAATCCATTTTACAAAATTTTTATCAGCATGTTAAATGTGCAGCCAGAGGGAAAAAAACTCTGGACCACCTTTACTCCACCCATAGAGACACATACAAAGCTCTCCCTCGCCCTTCATTTGGCAAATCTGACCATAATTCTATCTTCCTGATTCCTGCTTTCCAGAAAAAAATAAAGCATGAAGCACCAGTGAGTAGATAAATAAAAAAGTGGTCAGATGAAGCAGATGCTAAGCTACAGGACTGTTTTGCTAGCACAGACTGGAATATGTTCCAGGATTCCTACGATGGCATTGAGGAGTACACCACATCAGTCATTAGCTTCATCAATAAGTGCATCAATGACGTCATCACCACACTGACCGTACGTACATACCCCAACCAGAAGCCATGGATTACAGGCAGCATCCGCACTGAGCTAAAGGCTAGAGCTGCCGCTTTCAAGGAGTGGGACTCTAACCCGGAAGCTTATACGAAATCACGATATGCCCTCTGACGAACCATCAAACAGGCGAGTGTCAATACAGGGTCGATTCGTACTACACCGGCTCTGACGCTTGTCGGATGTGGCAGGGCTTGCAAACCATCACAGAAAACACAACGGAGAGCTGCCCAGTGACACAAGCCTACCAGATGAGCTAAACTAGTTTTATGCTGGCTTCGAGGCAAAAAACCACTGAAACATGCATGAGAGCACCAGCTGTTCCGGAACACTGTGTGATTTAGCTCTTCGCAGCCGATGTGAGTAAGACCTTTAAAAAGGTCAACATTCAAAAGGACGCAGGGCCAGACGGAATACCAGGTTGTGTACTGTGAGCATGCACTGAACAACTGGCAAGTGTCTTCACTGACATTTTCAACCTCTCGCTGTCAAAGTCTGTAATACCAACATGTTTTAACCCTCCTGCTGTGTTCTGGTCAAATTGGACAGATTTACAAGTTTTCTTTTTGAAAAATGTAGTTCATTTAATCTGATTGTCATAATGTTCCATGAATTTGTCAACACAAAATACATTTTGATGATTTTCATTACATTTTGGGTGGTTTCTATAACTTTATACACCTGAGGTGTTCCCGGTCAAAAATGACCGGTCATGTGAAATGAATGGGTGAGACTAGAATGAGTGTGTTCCAGAGTTCAGGCACATGCCCATTCATCAGATGGAAACAATTCCTCTCCCAGACCCCCACATGCATGTGTGTTTGAGCACACACACAAACACACAAACCTCACTCCCCTTCTTGGCTTCTATGGCAACCTTTCCCTACTGGAATCTTTCCCCCACGGGAACCACAAGGTTGGTCACAAACAATCGCAACATTATTTCAATAATATATAGAACTTCTCACAGCTCTGGTATATAAAGATTTTTTGAGGCCTTGCTCACAATTCATTCTGTGGCAGCACTATGACCAAACAATATACTATACGTGAGGCTCTTGATCATATCTTTGTTCATGACACTACCCTTACCTACATGTACAAATTACCTCGACTAACCTGTGCCACCGCACATTGACTCGGTACCGGTACCCCTGTATATAGCCTTGTTAATGTTATTTTATTGTGTAACTTTAACCATCCCAATTTCATGGTATCCAATTGTTAGTAGTTACTGTCTTGTCTCATCGCTACAACTCCCGTACAGACTTGGGAGAGACGAAGGTCGAGAGTCACGCGTCCTCCGAAATACAACACAACCAAGCCGCACTGCTTCTTAACGCAGCGCGCATCCAACCCGGAAGCCAGCCGCACCAATGTGTCGGAGGAAACACCGTACACTTAGCGACCTGGTCAATGCGCACTGCGCCCGGCCCGCCACAGGAGTCGCTAGTGCGCGATTCCCTAACCCGGACGATGCTAGGCCAATTGTGCGTCGCCCAATGGACCTCCCGGTCGCAGCCGGCTGCGACAGAGCCTGGGCTCGAACCCAGGGTCTCTGGTGGCACAGCTATGCGACACCCGGGAGGCCCTTATTTTGTTGCTTTTTAATTGTATTTTTTACTTTAGTTTATTTTGTAAATAAGTCTATTTCTTCAACTGCATTGTCGGTAAGGGCTACACCTGTTATACTCGACGCATGTGACAAATAAAATGTTATTTGATCTGTGTGTTCATCTATGCACATTTACATTTTAGTCATTTGGCAGACACTCCTATCCACAGCGACTTTCAGTAGTGAGTGCACACATTTTTTCATAATTCCCGTGGGGATCGAACCTTGCAAACGCCACGCTCTACCAACTGAACTTACATGGGACCTGTTTGTCTGGTCACCCATTTGTCAGTTATTCTGTCTATCCATCCATCCACCCACCCATATCGTTATCCATCTACCCACTTGTCAGTGTTATTGTAGCCCAGTAACGCTGTATCTAATCAGTGACTCAAATATTCATTAAGTTTACATTCATTAAGAGTTATCTGTTACATTATGCAACAACTCAGCCTCGCCGCTAGGTCCAAACAATCCCATAATGCACTGCATCGCCACGGGAACCCCGGCTGATGTACAACACTATTTGTGAAACACAGTTAGGCCGAAATGAATTCTCTCTCTCTCTCTCGCTCCCTCTCCATGAGAGAGAATGAGCGAAGACTTGAAATAGACAAGATGATGGGTTTACATTCATGTAGAATTATTAATTTTTTTAAATCAAGGAGCATTTTCTAAATTCAAACTGACCCCCTGTAACTGGACACAGACATTTTATGAGACTCCTGTTTCCCCGAATAAAGGACAAAGACAGCATCACCAAGCTAAGGTTGGTCAAAAATTCTCTGTGCTACACAAAACAGTACCTTTCCACAACCAATATTGAGTTGCACCCTCCTTTGCCCTCAGAACAGCCTCAATTCGTCAGCGGGATGGACTCTACAAGGTGTCCAAAGAGTTTCACAGGAATGCTGGCCCATTTTGACTCCAATGCTTCCCACAGTTGTGTCAAGTTGACCTGGTTAGTCTATGTCATGGAAAGAGCAGGTGTTCTTAATGTTTTGTAAACTCAGTGTATGTTTAAATTGCTAAGTGAAATAAACAAGAGTGAAATTAAAAATCTCTCTCTTAATTCTGACTGAGTACCAGTATTATGAGGCTCCCGAGTGGCACAGCATCTCAGTGCTTGAGGCATCACTATAGACCCTAGTTCAATCATGGGCTGTATCACAACCGGCTGTGATTGGAAGTCCCATAGGGTGGTGCACAATTGGCCCAGCGTCGTCCGGGTTTGGTCAGTGTAGGCTGTCCTTGTAAATAGAAATTTGTTCATTAACTGACTTTCCAAGATCAATAAAGTTTTAAAGTTTTTTTTAAAGTCAATCTCTCTCTTCTGCACGTGACAGATGGGACTATAATACAGGAGTTTCAGTGTGTCTATTTGATGTTTTCTAAGAATATGTGTGAGTGTGCAAGCATGTATCTTCATGAATATGTGTGAGTGTGCAAGCATGTATCTTCATGAATATGTGTGCATCTCTATGAGCGTACGTATCGTCACTCACCATCTCCTCAGCCTATGGGCCTCAGGTATGTCAGGGTTGACCATGACAGCGGAGCTGAAGATCGCAGAGACAGACTGGCCTCCAAAGTCTGACAGGCGAGCTCTTTTAACAGCTACTATAGGCTGGGCTGAACCATCAAACATCTCTGCCTGGAGAGAGAGGAGAGAGAGGCTGAAGAACAACGCAATAACACACACACATGAGCAAGAGCGTACACACAGGCACATACCCACACACACCCATGTATACACACACACCCATGTATACACACACACACATGTACCTTCCAGATATTTTTACATTCTGGGTGTAATCTGAGACTCCTTTGAATTCCTGAAAGTTGAGTGGTTCAATTGATCAAATCTGATTTTACATCTCAGAAAACCGAATAAACACCCCATAACAGACAGACAGACAGACAGACAGACAGACAGACAGACAGACAGATGAATTACCTCATACTCTGCATTATTTTGTGTTTAACGGCAGATCCATCCCAGGAGACAGAGACAGTGTGACTGTAACATCTTGCCACTTGAGTGTATGTGCATATGTATACTGTGTGTGTTACCGTGTGTGTGTGTGTACTCCTTGTGTGTGTGTGTGCTAGTGTGTGTCTGTGTGTGTACTCCTTGTGTGCGTGTGTACTCCTTGTGTGTGTGTGTACTAATATGTGTCTGTGTGTGTACTCCTTGTGCGTGTGTTAGTGTTTGTGTGTCTATGTGTGTACTCCTTGGGTGTGTGTATATGTGTGTTACCGTGTGTGTGTGTGTGTGTGCCTGTGTGTGTCTGTGTGTGAACTCCTTGTGTGTGTGTGCTATTGTGTGTCTGTGTGTGTACTCCTTGTGTGTGCTTGTGTGTGTATGTGTTAGCATGTGCGTTAGTGTGTGTGTGTGTGTGTTAGGGTTTGTGTTTGTACTCCTTGTGTGTGTATGGTCTTACCTGCTCGCCCCACAGTGTGACTGCGACCGCCTTGCCACTGGTATCCACCAGGTGAATGTCTCTTTTATACTCCTGTCTACCTGTCTTAGCGGTGAAGCTACTCAGATCATCCACACTCCTACACACTCCTATCACATCTAGAGGGGGAGAGAGACAAAGGGAAAGAGGGGGAGAGAGGGGGGGAGACAGACAGAGAGACAGAGACAGACAGAGAGAGAGAAACAGAGAGAGAGAGAGAGAGAGAGAGAGAGAGAGAGAGAGAGAAACAGAGAGAGAAACAGAGAGAGGGTGGAGAGAGAGAGAGAGAGAGAGAGGCAGAGAGAGAAAGGGAAAGAGGGGGAGAGAGGGGGGGGACAGACAGAGAGACAGAGACAGACAGAGAGAGAGAAACAGAGAGAGAGAGAAACAGAGAGAGAAACAGAGAGAGAGAGGGTGGAGAGAGAGAGAGAGAGAGAGAGAGAGAGAGGCAAAGAGAGGGAGAGAGACAGACATAGACAGAGAGAGACAGAGACAGAGATATTAGTCAGACCTTTCTACTGGTCTTGGTGGTACTGTAATTTCCTAATTACAAAGATATTCTCCTTCCCCCCTATCTCTCTCTCCCCCTCGCCTTAGTATTCTTTCTCCATATCTCTCTCTCCCTTACTTCTTCCTCTCGCTCCTCCCTCCTCTCTCCCCTTTCTCGCGCTCTAATATGTGTGTGTGTATGTGTGTGTGTAATTCCATTATGGTTGATATGATGTCATCCACCTTTGAACTCCATTATCGCCACGGGAACAGGCTGACAGCTCTCATTACACACTGTTAATCCACAATTAACTACCAATGAGAGAGAGGAGAGGGGAGGAAGAGGGGAGGCAGAGAGAGAAGGGAGAGAGGATGGGAGAGAGGGAGGGAGAACAATGGGGAGAGAGAGCAGGGGAAGAGTTGGGGAGGGAGAATGAGGGGGGAAGGAGAGAGGGGAGAATGAGAGGGAGAGAGAGAGCGAGAGAGAGAGAGAGACAGGGAGAGAGAATAGCTTCAGCTTATGAAACATGGGACCAACACTTTACATGTTGCATTTATATTTTTGTTCAGTCCCTTAACCACTCCTCAACCCCATCCCAAACCAACCAAACCCAGTTGACCCAACACAACCCAACAACCTACCAACCTACCAAACCCATCCCAACACAACCTACCAAACCCATCCCATCCCATCCCAACCCAACCTACCAAACCCATCCCAACACATTCCAACCTACCAACCTACCAAACCAAACCCATCCCATCCCAACACAACCCAACCTACCAACCTACCAAACCCATCCCATCCCAACACATTCCAACCTACCAACCTACCAAACCCATCCCAACACAACCCAACCTACCAACCTACCAAACCCATCCCATCCCAACACAACCCAACCTACCAAACCCATCCCAACACAACCTACCAAACCCATCCCAACCTACCAAACCCATCCCAACACATCCCAACCTACCAACCTACCAAACCCATCCCATCCCAACACAACCCAACCTACCAAAACCATCCCATCCCACCAAACCCATCCCATCCCAACACAACACAACCCAACCTACAAAACCTATCCTATCCCAACCCAACCCAACCCAACACAACCTACCAAACCCATCCCAACCCAAGTGTTGAAGCTCCAATTAAACCTCCAGAAAAAGTAGTGACTTCATACACAAATAACACACACACAACATACACACTACACACACACACACACAGGTACAAACAAAGAAATACAAACACACATAACACACACACACATAACATACACACTACACACACACACACACAGGTACAAACAAAGAAATACAAACACACATAACACACACACACATAACATACACACTACACACACACACACAGGTACAAACAAAGAAATACAAACACACACATAACATACACACACACTATACACACAGCCTGTACACACAGCCTGTACACACAGCCTGTACACACTATAAACACATACTACAGTATACACACACACACAGGTACGAAGAAATACAAACACACATAACACACACACAACATACACACTACACACACACACACACAGCCTGTACACACTATAAACACACAATACAGTATGCACACACACAAAACACACACACTATACACACACACAGGTACAAATAAAGAAATACAAACACACATAACACACACACACATAACATACACACTATACACACAGCCTGTACACACTATAGACACACAATGCAGTATACACACACAGGTACAAAGAAATACAAACACACATAACACACACACATAACATACACATTATACACACATCTTGTACACACTATAAACACACAATACAGTATACACACTATACGCACACATTATACACAATACACACACAACATACACACTATACAGACACACACCACGTACACCTGGACTGTGAGTAGTAGTAGAGTGGTGGCCTGAGGACACACACTTAATGTGTTGTGAAATCTGTTGTAAAATGTATTTTAATGTTTAACTGTATATTACTGTCTTAATCTTTGCTGGACCCCAGGAAGAGTAGCTGCTGCTTTGGCAGGAACTAATGGGGATCCCTAATAAACCCCAGGAAGAGTAGCTGCTGCCTTGGCAGGAACTAATGGGGATCCATAATAAACCCCAGGAAGAGTAGCTGCTGCTTTGGCAGGAACTAATGGGGATCCCTAATAAACCCCAGGAAGAGTAGCTGCTGTCTTGGCAGGAACAAATGGGGATCCATAATAAACCCCAGGAAGAGTAGCTGCTGCTTTGGCAGGAACTAATGGGGATCCATAATAAACCCCAGGAAGAGTAGCCGCTGTCTTGGCAGGAACGAATGGGGATCCATAATAAACCCCAGGAAGAGTAGCTGCTGTCTTGGCAGGAACTAATGGGGATCCATAATAAACCCCAGGAAGAGTAGCTGCTGTCTTGGCAGGAACAAATGGGGATCCATAATAAACCCCAGGAAGAGTAGCTGCTGCTTTGGCAGGAACTAATGGGGATCCATAATAAACCCCAGGAAGAGTAGCCGCTGTCTTGGCAGGAACGAATGGGGATCCACAATAAATACAAATACAAACATACCCCAAACCAACCCAAACCATAACTAACTGAACCCACCCAAACCAAACCATAACTAACTGAACCCACCCAAACCAACCCATAACTAACTGAACCCACCCAAACAAACCCAACCCATAACTAACTGAACCCACCCAAACCAACCCGACCCATAACTAACTGAACCCACCCAAACCAACCCAACACATAACTAACTGAACCCACCCAAACCAACCCAACCCATAACTAACTGAACCCACCCAAACCAACCCAACCCATAACTAACTGAACCCACCCAAACCAACACAACCCAGCCAACCAACCCAAACAAACCATCCCAACACAACCAACCAAACACAACCAAACATACCAAACCCATCCCAACACAACCTACCAAACCAAACCCATCCCATCCCAACCTACCAAACCCATCCCGACCCAACCTACCAAACCAAACCCATCACACCAAACTCATCCCATCCCAACCCAACCTACCAAACCCATCCCAACCCAACCAACCAAACCCATCCCAACCCAACCTACCAAACCCATCCCAACCTACCAAACCTAACCCAACCCACCAAACCCATCCCAACCTACCAAACCCATCCCAACCCAACCAACCAAACCCATCCCAACCCAACCTACCAAACCCATCCCAACCTACCAAACCAAACCAAACCCAACCCACCAAACCCATCCCATCCCAACCCAACCTACAGAAACCATCCCAACCAACCAACCAAACCCATCCCAACCCAACCTACCAAACCCATCCCAT